>NW_028270170.1:15768330-15922315 GCF_037043375.1 Chiloscyllium plagiosum | reverse complement strand
GGAAAGCCTCCCTAATTACAACTGACGGGCACCGAGTAAGCTACTGACCAGTTACTTTAACACGCCCTGGACAGTGGTGAAAGAACGATTTTAATGCAAATGCCATCGACATAGAACAAATTGAAGTTTTTGAAGCTGCAATGTTTGTTGGATGTCACTGTACTCCTTCAGTGGCCCCTCCGGGCAGCTCCGCAGAAATGCTCAGTTTCAGTTTCAATTCCTGTTGTACACAAAAAGGCGAATCTCGATTGGAAAAGGTTTCGTGACACATTGCTATTTCCCTCACTCCTCCTTCAGAGATGAGCAAGGAGAGCTTCAAGGGTGAGGTTGTGTTTGATTCTTCATTCCTCTCTTGTAACTTCTATTTTTTTCCTCATTTGCTTTTAATATACTTTTATTTTTGATTTATACGCTTGATCATTTTCTTTAAAATAATTAATGCATTTTCTCCAAATCTCTTCGTTCTTCCAACTTTCTAACCTTCCCTTCCCTATCTACATGCACCAGTCGCATGGGGATACAATTCTGTGGTAGCCACCAGCCCGCCGCAGTAGTTATTCTTTACATTTTGTGTGTGCGTACCAGCAGACGTTGCTGTGCGCTTAAGGGTTGACGGCATATGTATTAGAGCCGACGCTGATTGTGGTCTCACCTCGTCCTCCCAATCATGTGTTTAACCGTCAGGGTCACTAAATCAGATCGAGAGCATGAAATTGGCTTGGCTTGTTCCTAAACCCAGTACGTGCGCTTAGTGCTGTTGTCAATGTACCAGTCAGCTAATTTCCCCAGTGAGCCATCCGTGGATTTCAGCAAATTGTCTTTTTTGAAATCTATTACCTGGTGTCACTGTGGAAAACAGTGTAACGAGGACAGATGTCTCAGGTTTTTAACTTTGATGTTTACTGATATTGTCTGTAATGCCAAAAGAGGCACCCAGTATTTCTCATGTTCTAGTTCACATGAACTGAGCTGACTTCAGCAAATGCTGCATTATTACAGGAAAAGGAAAAGAGTTTCAGGCGAGAACATAATCCGAGGGCGGGGTCAGCAGGCAGGAGAAATGAAACTTTGGCGTGTGACGTGGTAGGTAGTTTGTTTTGACACAGGACTGTAAGATGTAGCTCCCTATCTGGGCACACAGGTCAGTTTTGTTTTTCAGATCCCCTACAGCGTGGAACAGGTCCTTCGGCCCAACAAGTCCCCACCGACCCTCCGAAGAGTAACCCACCCAGACCCAGACCCTTTCCCCCTAACTAATGCACCTAAATCTACAGGCAATTTAGCATGACCAATTCACCTAACCTGCACATTTTTGTGACTGTGGGAGGAAACCCATGTAGACAAGGGGAGAATGTGCAAACTCCACACAGACAGACACCCAAGGCTGGAATCGAACCTGGCTCCTTGAGGCAGCAGTGCCAACCACTGAGCCACCCTGTTTGCATTCATGCAACTTTGCTTCAATCCTGATCTTGTATAGAGACAGGAGAGATAGCCAGTTATTCTGACCAGTCTTGTCCAGTCTGACAAACAAGACCTGTGGGTGCATATTGGACTGACTTAAGTTGACATTGTCTTAAGAATGCATCTACAGTGAGAAGATTAAGGGATGAATGCTTGAATTGAAGAAAGATGGGTGAATGGATGTGCATGAAAAAATGTTGCGTCTTTCATGAAGCAGTCCCCGGCTGAGCTTTAAGTATGACTCATCTCATTCAATGGTCCTGTGCCAGATGTTCAATTAATCATTATGCAGAAATTAAGTCTCATTAGCCGCTATCATACTATCATACTAATGTCCTTTTAGAAATGACATAATATATTGTGGATCTTTTCACAATGTTGATTTATTTTCATCCCTCATTTCTAAGGACAGGCATCACAATGGTGCTCGACAGAAACATTCCATTGAGTTTATATAAGATGCTTATCAAACTGTTCAGTGATCCAGAAATTTAAAAAAATGGAAAGTTTGGGAAATATTTAGCAGGTCAGGCAGCATCTGTATAGAATCAAGTCTGTTAACTCTTATTTCTGTCTCCACTGATGCCTTCCAAATGAAAAGGTTGTCACCCTCTCCCTCTTACCCCGCTCATTCTTTCTTTTCCAACAATAATCATTTCAAAGCCTCAATTGAACTTGTGTTCCGGTCACTCCCAGTGTATTCCAGATCCTAGCCATTTACTGCCTTAAAAACTTTCTCAACATGTCTCCAATGCTTCTTCTGTCAATTACCTTAAAACGGTACTCTCTCTTTCATCTTAAGAAGTCTTTCCTTATCTACCAGGCCCCTTATGATTGTGAACATCTCTATCGTTGTGTCATCAGCAAACTTGGTAAACACACTTTCTATCCCTCCACCTAAGTTATTTGTCTAAATTACAAACAGTTGAGGTCCCAGCATTGATCCTTGTGGTACTCCACTTGTTACATCTTGTAAAAAAGACTCACTTATGCCTGTTTTCTGCTTTCTGTTGACCAGCTAATCCTCTATCCATGCCAGTATGCTATTCGTTACATCATGAGCTTATATTTTTCCACAATAACCTCTGAGGTGACACATGTACTGGAACCTCTTTATCCACACCATGTTATTTCCTCAAATAACTCCAATAAATTGTTGAAACATGGTTTCCTTTTTACAAAATTGTGTTAACTGTACCTGATTACCTTGAATTAGTCTACCTTCCCTGTTATAACTCCTTGTTGGAGCTTTTACCAATTTTGCTATGACAGATGTTAAGATGACTGGTCTGTAATTTCCTGCTTTCTGTTTCAATCTCTTTTGAATAAAGGAGTTATAATCATTATCTTTCAATCCAATGGAACCTCCCAGAATTGAGGGAGTTTTGGAAAATTAAACCAGTTCATTAACTATCTCATGAGGTGCTTCCCTTAATACCTTAGGATGAAATCCATTAGGACATAAGCCCTTCTTCAGGAAGGGCTTATGCCCGAAACGTCGATTCTCCTGTTCCCTGGATGCTGCCTGACCTGCTGCGCTTTTCCAGCAACACATTTTCAGCTCTGATCTCCAGCATCTGCAGACCTCACTTTCTCCTGTTTTGTCAGCAACACTTCTTTCATGATTATGATTTTCCTGAATTCCTCTTTCCATTTTCAGATTTATCACTGCTTCTGGGATGTTGCTTGTATCCTCTATAATGAAGATAGACGCAAAATACATGTTCAATTCATCTGCTATTTCCTTAATTTCCATTATACTCCAGTCTGATTTTCTATAGAACTAACATTCTTCAATAACAGTTTTCTTTTGAAAATATTTATAGAAACTCTTAGTATCTAGTTTAATGTTTCTGACTAGTTTTCTCTCATACTCTAATTTTTCCTTCCTTAATTTTTTTTATTTTGCTTTTTTATTATATCCTGCCCAGCCTTCTGATTGGCCACCTATCTTTACATAGTTATATGCTTTTCCTTTAAGTTGGATATTACCTTTAATATTTCTATTTAACCACAGATAGTGGGATTGGTCCCTTGGAATTTTTCTACAGCTTTTGATGTATGTGTACTCTGAAATATCCTCTTAAATGTCTACCACTGTATCTCTATTGACCTATGCTGTAGCTGAATTTGCAAATCCACTTTTGTCAGTTCTGCTTCCAGGACCTCATAATTGGCCTTATTTAATTTTAAATAAATAGTCTCAAACTCACTCCTTCTCCCTCAAACTGAATTTAAACTCAATTGTATTATGGTCATTTCTACCTAGAGGGACCTTCACCAGGAGATCATTAATCAAACCTATCCCATGCATAGTATCAGCTCTAGTAAAGCTTGCTCTCTGGTCGGCTCAAGACCTCACAGTTCTAAGAGGTTTTTCACATCATGCCTCATATTTTGGAAACAGTTTCACGTTTAAAGTCTTTACAGATGCCCCTCAGATGCAGCTGCAGAATGTCCTACACTGCAACCTGTCTTTCACTGAAGCAGTCCTTCCGTTGCTCTGATTACATTGAACTTATCTACATGCCCTGCTATAACCTCTTTAATCATAGCTTAATGTTTTCACTGTGAATGATGCTAAGTCAACTGGCCTGTTTTTGGTCTCTAGCTCTTTTAATAGAAGAGTTGCAATCACTATCGTTCAAAATAATGGAACCTCACTGAATCAAAGGAGTTTGGAAAATTAAACCAATCCATAACCATCTCTGGCTTGTGCGTGCTTGTACCATTAATTCTACTTACTGCAATCTTTCATCCTTGGAAAATGAAGATTTAGATCTCTGACACATTTTAAATCCACTGCCAGGGAAGTGGTGATGTAGTGGTAATATCACTGGAATAGTAATCCAGAACCTCAGGTTAATGGACATAGGTTAAAATTCAATAAAATTTGGAATGAAAAGCTAGCCAAACGTAACAACAAGCTAAGAACCCCTCTGGTTGATTCATGTCCTTTCGAAAAGGAAATCTGCTGTCCTTACCCAGTCTGGCCTATATGTGACTCTGGACCCACAGCAATTTGGTTAACTCTAAAATGCTCTCTGGGAAATCAGGCTGACCTAGCGAATGACATCCATACCCCATGACCTTGACTGTCAGATTCCACATCTTTTACTAATACATCTTTAAACCACAGGGAAATGTAAATAGAAACTATCCTCTTTTTGGTAAACAACGGTAATTTGGAATGATTTAGTCCTAAACTAAATCCATGACCTGTTTTATTTTAACTCAGTTTATTGGTGGAGAAGTGTTAATTTTTTTCAGTCTGTTCCAGATATATAATGCAAATTGATCTACGGAACTACCAGTGGGAAGTTATACAGCCTGCTCTTCGGGGCAAGAATATCATCATATGGCTCCCGACAGGTGGAGGGAAGACCCGTGCAGCTGTGTTTGTTACCAGACACCACCTGGATATAAAGGGAGGGAAAGGCAAAGTCGCTGTTCTTGTAAATAAGGTAAAAATAGATACAGTCACTTTTTATGTTATAAAATTGAGTAATTAAAAGGTACTATTTAATGGAATAGCATTGCATGGTAAGGTAACGTATTATTCTGGCAGTGAGTATGAACATGGTATAAAAGGGATTTACTGGAATGGTTTCATGGATGAGGGATTACAGTTGCATGTTTTATATTCTGATATAAATCACAGTCCAGAAAGGCTGTTTAAAACAGTGAAATGGCATCAGGACATGAGATATTCCAGTAAAAAGGTTTGAATGTGTGCGTATATATATTTTCCTGCCTTGCTTTCAGTCATCCTTTCTGTGTCATGGATTCAATGTCGCCAGTCATCTATATGTATATAATGTACAGTATTATCAGTAAGCACAGAATGTAGGCTGTGTGTATAAGTCTGTGATATTTTAGCCATATAAACAGTGTTGTTAATAAACTTCAAGATATCTGACTCAACAAGATTGCAAGTCTTCATGGTATAAGTTGCTTATGCTAACATGTGGAAAGTCTCAGATTGCATTGGCTGTCAGGTTAATAAGCTGACAGGAAAAAAAACTTCAGAAATAACTGAATTCCTCTTCAAAATATACAATGGGCCAAATGGCCTCTTGTTTTTTATCACTCTGATTCTAATTGATGACATGGTGGTATGATCAGCCATATCCACTTGTATTGTTGTTTCATTTTACAAATATTATATGAGCATCCAGTAGTGTGTTCAGGTACAATTTTGGCATGTTGCACTCATAATGTTAAAATGGGACAGTAATGGTAGCTGTTCCTGTGGTTACTTTAAAGGGCATCTGGGAAAGCATACCTTAAGATTGATTTAGATCTGTCTGCTGAGCTCCTCTTTCTATTTGACTGTTGATACTTATACCTTCCTGTTTGTCTTGTTTTCTCCATTTCTTTCACTGTGATTGTTTTGTTGCAGGAAGGCAGAAATGAAAGTGAAACCTTAAAAAAATGTTTTGATTCACTTTCAGTGAACAATATTAAAAGAAAACTGCATTTGTATAGTGCTCTTTTGTGGGATCAACACGTTTCAAGGTGTTTCCTGCCAGTGAGGAAATTCTGAAGTGTAATCGTGACTGTTCTAATGTAGGAAACACAGCAGCCTGTCTGTGCACAGCAAATTCCCATCAACAGGCAATGGATTAATAATCTGTTTTTGTGGTTTTGATTAAGGAATAAATAATGGCCAGGATACTGGGAATAACTCCCTTATTCTTCAATAAGCTAGTATCAAGGGGAGGCAGTAGCCTACTGATATTTTTGCCAGACTATTAATCCAGAGACCTCAGGAATGATTTGGCGACCTGGGTTCAAACCCTGCCATGTCAGAGTATGGAATTTTCGATTGAATTGGGAATTTGGAATCTAATGATGACCATGAAACTGGTATTGATTTTGGGGTGAAAAAACATCTGGTTCACAAATGTCATTGAAGGATGGAAACTACCACCCTGACTTGGTCTGTTTTACATGTTACTGCAGACCCACAGCAATGTGATTGACTCTCAAGTGCCCTCTGGGCAATTAGGGATGGGCAGTAAATGCTGGACGAGCCTCATCCTGTGAAGGAATTACATGGGTTCTTTGCCATACATGTCTGCAAGGTACATGGGGCCTCAATTTAATGTCTCGTCTGACAGCACCGCTGGTAGCACGGCATTCCTTCAGTACTGCCTCTGATATTATTCTGTGCTCACACCCTGGATTGGAACCTGAGCCTAGAATATTATATCTCAAGGGCCAGAATGCTACCAACTAAGTCATAATGACAACTTTACTAACACAGTACAGCTTGTTTTGCTGTAATGCGCATTTTGTTAATGCGAATTTGCTTTGATGCGTTTAACAAATTGGGGACACTGTTTCTGAGGTGCGAACTTTTAAAGCGTGTATTGGTTATAACACAATTCCAGCCCCATTCGTTTAAATGGTGCTGCTAGGAAGCAATTTTCTTATAACATGGGATTGCACAAGAACGGAAGTGCTGCGTTATAGCAGAACTGAGTGTATACTGATACCAATATATGTTGCCTGTGAAAAGCAGGCTTTAATGTTGTATTATACTCCAAATTAATCATTTTAAATTAATAATTACTAATAATAATCCTGGAATTCTCTCCCTACCAACATTGTGGGTCAACCCACAGCAAGTGGACTGCAGTGGTAAAAGAAGGCAGCCCCCACCACCTTCTCAAGGGCCAATAGGGATGGGCTATCAATGCTGGCCAGCCAGTGACGCCCACGTCCCACAATTGTATAAAGAAAATAGCTGGGTAACCTTTTTTGCTTTTCTCATTTGCACTTTGTCAGGGAGTTGAATTTTTACTTATTTCCAAAATATGTGCAGGACTGAAGTGTAAATTCATAACCAAAAATGGATACTGAGCATATTTGTTTCAGATAGCAGGAGCCATCTTATCTACAGCAGTAGAGTATCCATCAAAACTATTGTAGAATATTCAGATTAAGCTGTTGAACCTAATGATGACCATGAAACTGGTATTGATTTATTGAGTGGGGATGAAGGTGTTCCTTGACTCCATCTGTCAACAGTGTGAAAAGCATTGCCAATAGAGGTAGGAGAGAATGTTAATAGACTGTTAGCAATCTCTCTACTGCTTGCCATTCACACCACCCAGAAGGAAGTATAGTTTTGAACACTGAACTAAGCCAGTCTCAGTGTAATCAGTAATTGTTGCTTATGAAAATTTCCTCAGTGTTATATGTCTGCTTTAAATATTTTCTAATCAACTTGTTCAGAGATGCTATTACGCACCTGGAGTAGGAGAGTCTTAAACCCATGCCTCCTGGCGTATAGGCAGGGACTCAACCACTGCACCACAACACTTTCATCCGCTTTAATATTAGTGAAACTGCCTCAAGAACAAGGCAAGTTTGAACAAACAGTTGTTTGCAAGTAAAATGGGACTGTGAAACAGAAACAGAAATTGCTGGAGAAACTCAGCAAGTCCGGCAGCATCTGTGGAGGGAGAAGAGAGTTAATGTTTCAAGTCCCATGACCCTTCTTCAGAACTGGACATGAACTGGTGACTCTGCTTTCTCTCCACAGACACTGTCAGACCTGCTGAGTTTCTCCAGCATTTTTGATTTTGTTTCAGATTTCCAGCATTGCAGTTCTTTGTTTTATTAAAATATAAATATAAAATGTTGTATATGGCTTTTTAAATGAGCTGCTTTCAACAGCTTATCTATTGTGAAACTATTGAGTTTACTGTCCGGAATTCTAATCACCTCAGTCTACAGGAATCAATCCTATACATAGTTTTACTGCAGATGAAATTATGCAAAAGTATCTTTTCTCTAAAACTGTGGTCTGTATAGGTGCCTCTGGTGAATCAGCATTATGAAAACGAGTTTGAGCCTGCCCTGAAGCATGCATATAAAGTGGTGCCCATAAGTGGTGACAGTGAACTTAAGGAGCAATTTGCACTTGCTGTACGGAAGTATGATGTCATTATCTGCACAGCACAGATTCTCCAAAATGCACTGACCAGCACTGAAGAAGAAAAGCATGTGGACCTAACAGGTAGGCGAACTTAATCCATCCATCCTGCAAATAGAAGTCACACTGAATTTAAAATTCATAAGTCACATGACACCAGGGTTATAGTCCAACAGGTTTATTTGAAATCACAAGCTTTTAAAGTGTTTCCTCCTTCATCGGGTGAAGTCTCACTTCAGTTCTGGAGACAGCTTTCAATACAATTAAAATATTTACTGGTATAGCCATAAGCTTTTTATTGTATGTTGGAAATATCACCCTGTAGAGTAATGCTATCTGCAAATCCATATGTTATGCATAATGGATGGCAACCAATATAGTTGCAGAATTCCAACAAGTCCACAATGTGAATCTGTTGCTTTTAATTCAAGTCATCAGTTTTGGGCTCTGTATTCTTCAGAGGGACCTTCTCCCACTCTGGATGTTGGTGAAGGTGTCCTAAGACGTTTATTTTTGACTAATAGCTACGTACAATGACTTTGTATTAGTTCTTGTGTTATTGCAGGATTCCTAAGAAATAAGGGGAGCCTCAACTATTTTCTTAGGAATTCTTGAATGTGTTCTGTCCAGGCTAGGCTTCCTATATGTAATTCTTTGAGTTTTCTGCTGTAAGATAGTCATTATTAATGCCATTAATGTAATTCATTTATAATCTACGTATGCTACCAAATTCTGGACACTGACAATAGACCTGTCATTTGTGCATTGTTTGTTTCTGAAATAATTCATGAAAGATTAGTTCTGAATGGGTGGAACTCACTCAGACACCAGCAGTGAACTCTTGAATTGTGACTGTTCAGGATTTTCAGTCTTCTTTAAGAAAGAGTGTTCTTAATTTTTTTTAATTACAGAATTCTCTCTGCTGGTAATCGATGAGTGTCATCACACACAGAAAGATGGAGTATATAATAAAATCATGGGACACTACATTGAAAAGAAACATCAGCATTCAGAGGGCTTACCTCAAATCCTTGGATTGACAGCATCACCTGGAACAGATGGAGCCAACACTTTGGAACGTGCAAAGAAACATATCTTACAGGTTAGTCCAACTTTTGAGACACAGTGAAGCCTCTCACTTAAAACATCTGAGATATTGACTGACTTTCACATATCTCCAGAATTCTGTTCGGGCAACTTTTGCTCTTATCCTGAATTGCTACATCTTTTATATATATATATATATATATATAATATAGATAGAATGCAGTTTCGTTCTGTACAGTAGCATATCAGAAAACAAACAAACATTAGAATTTGACTCTGTCCAAACAAGCGAAAGGCATCTTTTACTTGAATCAGTCTATATCTACATGCAGGGAGAAAATGAGCACTGCAAATGCTGGAGATCACAGTTGAGGAGTGTGGTGCTGGAAAAGCACAGTTGATGAGGCCGCATCTGTGGAGCAGGCGAATCGACGTTTTGAGCATAAGCTCTATATCTGATCTATATATATATATAGATCTACATGCATTTGAGGCACGAGGAGGGTCCGATAACTAAACGGCCTCCCAGGTTGGTTTTAGCAGGAAGACCTCAGACAGTGGTCTTTCCCCACTGTGCCTTGGCAGCAGCTGCCCCAAGCTTGAGTACATCCCTCAGCACGTTGTCCTGACCCTGAATTGCTTCTGATCTTGAACCCATTGGTTCAGTGAAGCACTCCAATGCTGATCTCACAAGAGCTTAGCCAGACCAATCTCTTTGTGCTAATATTTCCTATTGGATGGTTTGTCCAATTTCTGTTTCATTGGCTCAGAAGATTGGAATGTGTATTTTAAGATATCGCCACTTTCTCACTAAATAAATCCTAAACTAAAACACACAGATCTGTTGACATTTGTGAACAGAATTATATGCAAATTAATGGAAAAATTTGCCTGAGGGCCTATTGTATTGATCTCTGGTGCCCTGAGTTACTAAACCCTGGATGCCTCTGTTGTAAACTGAAACAATTCTATTAGTTATCACTTTAGCATCTGGAAGAAAAATTGTAATCATGAAATGCTGACTTTCTAACAGTGATATCAGCCAGTTCTTATTAAGTACTAAACTGCACATTAATTATTGTAAATGCTAATGTAAAAAGCATTCCTATATGCTGAATCATCTTTCAATTCACAGTGATACAATGCACGTTGTCTGCATGCGGTCACTAGCAAAAACCACAGCTCAAAAATAAAACTAAACCAAGTTAATGAGGATTTTTCTCTTCCTAAACTGAGTAGCCGAGACTAATTTCAGAGGCTGTCATCTAATCTCACAGTTCAAATAATAGTTATAAGCTGAATAAACCTTTAATAAGTTCTGTCTCACTTGAGTTATTGTTATAATTAGCAAAAGCCCATCAGGGCAGAGTTTTTAAAAAAAACGACCTCTTTGAAATAAAGGTTAATGAGACTGAACGTGGAGTGAGCATGCACTGCAAGAGTAATTTCACTGGTTTGAAAGCTGCACTTGACTTCTCAATAAATAAAATTGGCCTTTTCGGCAGATTTTGAAATGCAGGTTCAAAGTAAATCCACAATAGAAATAAAACTGGAAGATTTATTTGGGTTTTGGCACTTTTATATCCCAGTTCAATGCCTTGGAGTACTTGAATGCAGTATGCCTTTACTCAATTCATTTGGAATTCTAAACACTATTGATTGTTGGTCTCACTCAGCAATCCCAACTTGCCAAACACCGAGAGAATTGAGGAAAGCAACTTACACACAGAGAAGAGAACAAAATACAATCGATTTGGAGCTTAGCATAGTTAATTTGAATATTAATCACAATGTTAACATACTTTCTTAATTTATTGATGCACAATGTATGTTCTGTTTGTAACAGATCTGTGCAAATATGGATGCAACTATGATAATATCTTCCAAGGACTGTGTAGAAGAGCTAATAAAGAGCGTCCCTCAGCCTGTTAAAACATATGACATTACGGAAGAAAGAAAGCAGGTACAAAATTTTAACCTCTACATGCTTTAAATTAGGAAACCCATAAGTGTAGGGACACATGCATGTATAAGATAATATTCATGCAGCAATGCAACTTCCGAGCAGTACAGCAAAATGGTATACAACAGACTGTGTTGTGATAAATTCTCAATCTCAGATACTCTTCTTTAGAGAAATATTGACAGAAACCTTCTTCAGCAAGCTATTCCAGGCTAATTTTCTGAATAAATTTTGATTCACATTCAGATATATACAAAAACTCAGCAATAGCCCCTACCTCTACACATACTGATTATCCCAGACTCTCAAAGCTTTGTTCCTATGCTTTTCACTGTCAGAGTTGGTAGAATTAGCTCATACCCACTAGCTACCCTACCTACCTTTGTAGGAATCATCTCCATTCCTTAGGGCTTTAGACTGAGTGTATCACTCCCTCGCCAAGAAACTGGTTATAGCGTCTGTGGTTCTTCTCTATTGCTGTTTTCTGCAAAGGGCCAGAACAGTGACTAATACTAGCAAATGTTGGGCAAGTCTTCCTTGCTCATTGGGAAAAGTTGTGTCATCCGCTTAATTTGCCTTCTCCTTAGATGGTCTGATTGAGCTACTGAACCAACTGAAATCAGACAATTCTTTTACAATGTACATTAGTGATATAGATGAAGTAACATTAGCAAATTTGCTGATGACACAAAGCTGGGTGGCATGGTGAAATGTGAGGAGGATGTTAGAAGAATACAGGGTGACCTGGACAGGTTGGTGAGTGGACGGATGCATGGCAGATGCAGTTTAATGTGGATACATGTGTGGTTATCCACTTTGGTGGCAAGAACAGGAAGGCAGATTCCAACCTAAATGGAGTCAAGTTAGGTAAAGGGGAAGTACAAAGAGATCTGGGTGTTCTTGTACACCAGTCAATGAAAGCAAGCATGCAGGTACAGCAGGCAGTGAAGAAAGCTAATAGCATGCTGGCCTTCATAACAAGAGGAATTGAGTGTAGAAGCAGAGAGATCCTTCTGCAGCTGTACAGGGCCCTGGTGAGACCGCACCTGGAATATTGTATGCAGTTTTGGTCTCCAAATTTGAGGAAAGACATTCTGGCTATTGAGGGAGTGCAGCGTTAGGTTCATGAAGTCAATTCCCGGAATGGCGGGACTATCTTACACTAAAAGATTGGAGCGACTGGGCTTGGAAACGCTTGAGTTTAGAAGGCTGAGATGGGATCTGATTGAGACGTATAAGATTATTAAAGGATTGGACACTCTGGAGGCTGGAAGCATGTTTCCGCTGATGGGTGAGTCCCGAATCAGAGGACACAGTTTAAAAATAAGGGGTAGGCCACTTAGAACAGAGTTGAGGAGAAACTTCTTCACCCAGAGAGTGGTGGGTGCATGAAATGCTCTGCCCCAGAAGGCTGTGGAGGCCAAGTCTCTGGATACTTTCAAGAAAGAGTTGGATAGAGCTCTTAAGGATGGTGGAATCAAGGGTTATGGGAATAAGGCAGGAACAGGATACTGATTGAGGATGATCAGCCATGATCATAATGAATGGTGGTGCTGGCTCGAAGGGCAGAATGGCCTACTCCTCTACCTATTGTCTATATTTAATCACACAATTCCATGTAAAGAAAAAACTGATTTAAGCACAAAATTTTACGAAACATTCCAATTTTATTATCAAATCTCTCATCCACACTCTCAGCACTGATAATTGTTATCTGACATCAGGTATTCTATGTCTAACTCCTTGTGTGAGACCTCTCTGCCCTGCTCTTATTGTATATTTGGTCATAACATCAGAATGTGACTTCAGCCAAACCACAGTGATTTTAGGTTTCCATTTTCCAGCTGTTTTTATGATCTCTGCAATCATTCAGTTGTGACTGTTAATTGTTCTGATGTCCTAGCCTGGACTGACAGTGCCCAAATGTGTGTTCAAAAGCCAGTGGGGAAGATACCCTTTACATCCTCTGATTCCAAGTTGGATCTACTTCCGTGCCGCAGTAATAAACTCATGTCACTCCCTGGTATACACTGCCTTATTCTCCACCGCATTTTCTGCCCACTGAGATTATAACCCGACAGCTAACATGAATGACTACAAATAAATAGTGTGAGTTTGAAAATTTAATGAGCTGAACTCATTCCCTCTCCTTCTCATTGCATTGATTTCTACTGCACCTACCCTTTCCTGTCCACTCACATCAGATAACAAATCAGTAAATAACTACAAAAAGAAAATGCAGATGTTAGCGAAATGTTAAAGTTTCAGAGTTTCAATATTTTATTTTGATTGAGAGGGAAGGCCTCAATGAAAATTCAGTGGTTCAGTAGCTCATGTAATCTAGTTTATGTAAGGTTAACCTCAAGCACAGTTGAAGTGACGACGGTACACAGTGAACCAGTATACAGTCCTTTCATTCATAGTGATAAGTAATGAGATTACTGAACCAAACACAAAAATTGCTAGAGAAACTCAGCAGGTCTGGCAGCATCTGCAGGAAGAAAGCAGAGTTAACGTGTGACCCTTCAGTGTTTTCAGACTGTTCAGAGCTGCTGGACAAGGCATTAACTTTGCTTTCTTCCCACGTATATGCCTGATCTGCTGAGTTTCTGTAGCAATTTCTGTTTTTGTTTCAGTAATCTCATTAGTTAATACTATGAATGACAGGACTGTTCACTGTGTACCATCGTCACTTCAACTGTGCTTGAGGTTAAAATGGTACAATTGTATAGTTCAACCTTACATAAGCTAGATGACATGAGCGGTTGAACCACTGAATTTTCATTGAAGCCATTACCATATAGATTCCTTCCCTTTCAATCAAAATTAAATATTGAAAACCTGAAACTTTAACATTTTAAAAGCATGAAGAAAAAAGATTGTTTTTCCTCACAAATTTGGAATTTTGTTTTAAACAGCTCCTTGCAGCATTTTTAAATTTAATTTTCACTTTTTCTTCCCACGATCATCCAGGACCCCTTTGGGGACACAATTAAAAGGATGATGAGAACTATCCACTCCTATTTCAATGTGCCTTCAATTTCGGAGAAGTTGGGGTCACAGATTTATGAACAATCAGTTGTGGAGCTGGAGAAAGAAGGTGAGGGAGTGGTTTATATTGCAACCATGTTTGCAGCATTATGTACATAATTTACATTATTTCCGAAGATAAGCAAAATCAGGAAATGCAACACACCAAATGGAGGTACGCTATACCTCTCAATGGTGTAGAATTACTTGAGAAATCAAAGCATTAAACACAACACCATTGAGAAAAAGAGGGAATGGTACATGGGGCTCCAACTAAATAATACCATATCAGCTGCCAGGTAAAGAAGGATCGTATTTATGTAGCACTCTTCATAACCATCATACAATCCAAAGCACTTTACAGCCAATTAATTAAAGAGTAGTTATTGCTTTGATGTGGGAAATGCAGCAGCCAGTTTGTGTACCTTAATCTCCCACAAAAGAACCGATTCCTGGTTTTAATGGCCTTTTTAGGGTAGTGATAGTATTCCTACCTCTCAGGCAGGAGACCTTGGTTCAAGTCTGATCTGCTCCAGAGGTATGCCATTAACACACCTGAATAGTTGATTTTAAAAAAATCTATGCCGGCAGCCCCCAGGTTACAAATGGATCCCATTCGTAAATCAATTTGTACACAAGTCAGAACACGATACAGGACAATATAAAGGAGCTGTTCGTAAGTACAGGAAATGTTCATGTGTCAGATCTTTAAAATTAAACTCATGTACGAGGTTGCACTCATAAGTTGGACATTGTAAATTGGGGATCCCCAGTGCATTAATAAGCGCTCTTGTGGTATAATGGTAGACCCACTATCTCTGGATAAAGAGGCCTGTGTTCAAGTCCCACTTGCTCCAGAAGTGTGTAATAATATCTCTAAAAAGGTTGATTGAAAAATGTCCAACTCCCACAAATAGCCATGTGACAATGATCAGATTATCTGTTCCTGTGATGTTGTAAGAGGGATGAATATTAGCCAGTTCATGGGAGTCATCTGCACTCCTACTCTTCAGAACAGCGCTGTAGAACCTCGTAAGTTCAGATGAGAGGGCAAATCTGACTTTGGTTTAATAAGTCATCTGGAAGATGTCACCTCCAGTACTTTAGTGCTCCTTAGTTTAGGGACTAGGATGTTGGCTTGATAATGTTCAAAAGGAGATTTAGGCATGTCGAGTCTCATAACTGCGAAGTCAGATTACTACCAACAAGATCATGGCTGCTAGGGAGCTCATAAAATGTCCCTGCATTTCAGAGAAAACCAGAAACAGTAGACTAAAGATTGTTAGAAAAATTGTAGTTAATGATAATGAGCTGGCCAGCATTCACTTTACAGAGGCTACATTGTAGCTATACAATTAGGCACATAGCAGCATGCAACCTATTTATCTGATCTTGGCCATAATTATGTTTCGAGGTCTGTGTAAGTTTTTTACAGGACTAACATCTATTTTGTGTTTGGATGTTGCCAGGAGCCATTACTTTTGACAGAAAAATGCGTAACTGTGCCCTCCATCTTCGGAAATACAATGATTCCCTTCTGATCAATGACACAGTGCGCATGATTGACGCCCTTGAGAACCTGGCACAATTCTACAGTACTGAGGAGATCAGTAAACATGCTCTTGATCAAACAGATCGGTTCCTCCTCAAAGTATTTAATGGTAAGGGTTCTTTCTCCTCGTGTCTGCATGGGTTTCCTCCCAATGCTCCAGTTTTCTCCCACAGTCCAAAGGAGTGCAGATTAGATGGATTGGCCATGGGAAATGCAGGGTTACAGGGATGGGGTATGTCTGGGTGGCATGCTGTTTGGAGGGTCAGTGCTGACTCGATGGGCTGAATGGCCTGCTTCCACATTGTAGAGATTGTGATTCTATGATCTGTGGAGTAATTTCTCAGGGTAGTGTCCTAAGTTCAATCATCCTCATCTGTTTCATCAATGACTTTCATTTCACTAGAAGATCAAAAGTAGGAATGTTTGTCAATGTTCGACACCATTCAAGCCTCCTCAGATAGTGATGTAGTTTCTGTCCAAATACAGCAAAACCTGGACAATATCAAGGCTTGGCCTGATAAGTGGCAAATAACATTTATGCCACTTAGGTGCCAGGGAATGACCATCTCCAACTGGAGAGAACCTAACCATCTTGCCTTGACATTCAATTGCATTACCATCACTAAATCCTCCACCATCAACATCCTATGTGTTATTGTCTAAAAACTGAGCTGGACCTACCATAAAAACACTGGTCAGAAATGAGGAATTCTGAGATGAGTAACTCACCTTTGCGACTCATCAAAGCCTGCCCACTATCCATAAGGCACAAGTAAGGAGTGTGACGGATTATCCTATATTACCTGGATGAATGTGCCAATAATAACACTCTAGAAGCTTGGCACCATCCAGAAAGATGTTGCCTGCTTGATTGGGACCCTATTCAGTAACAAGGTACCATGGCAGTAGGATACTCCATCTACAGAGCCTCTGGGTTACTGGTCGAGTGGCATTACCACAATGCCCCCTCCTTCATGTTAACTGCAGTGGTTCAAGAGCATTGTTTGCCAGCTATATTTCCTTGACAATAAGGGACATGCAATAACTGCTGATGCCAACCCACACCTGCAAATATTTTTAAAAAATATCTGCTGCAGTCACAATGGTGCGGATTCATCCACAGTGCTGTTAGGAAGGGAGATTTGGCCAAATGACAATGACAGTGATCTAGTTCTTGTTCAGGGTGGTGGGTGGCTTGGAGAAGAACCTGAAGGTGATGGTGTTCCCATGCATTTTCTACTCTTGTCAGACAGGAGTTCAGAAGGTACTGTCAAAGCAGTAAATTGTTGCAGTGTTTTTTGCACAGTAGATAGCACATACTGCTGCCACCATGCATTGATACTGTTGAAGGTGGAAGTGTATATACATCCAGTCGGTAGTAAGGTTTGATAGTGATGCTATCAAATAGAATTGGCTATACTTACTAGCAGGGTTTATCTTTTAGAGTAAACACCAGAATGAACAATATTTCAAGAAGACCTGCACTTCAGCAGAGGTATGAGAGGAAAGAGAAAGTAAATTAATCTGTTTATACGAGAAATACCAGAGTTTTATTATGTTGTAATTTCATAAAAATATAGGAGAATGAATGGATAATTCAATGGTCAATTAATTAATTAATGATTGTTAATGATTTTCCCATCCACTCACTCTTTGTTCTTCTCATTAGATTATAAAGCTGAGCTGCACTCACTTGCCTTGAATCCAGTGTATGAAAATCCGAAGCTGAACAAATTGGAGCAAATTCTCCTGGAAAGGTTCAAGGACTCAAACTCCCGAGGGATTATCTTCACAAAAACCCGGCAGAGCACGCATGCCATGCTGGGCTGGATCAAGAGTAGTGACAAGTTACAGAAAGCTGGCATCAATGCAGAATGTCTAACAGGGGCTGGTGTTAACAGCCAGACAAAGCATATGACTCAGGTGAGCTGGAGCAGTGCACTGAATATGTTATTCTAATTGTATGACCATTTTTTAATGCAACTTGTTGAGATTATTACTGACCCTAAACATGGCAAGCAATGCTATTCCTAGAAAGGTTCAAGCAATAGGACAGCAGTCAGTAATGTAGACAATCCAGTTTGCACACAGTCAAGGGTAGAGTAGCCATAGTCCTACACTTACATTAGAGACAGAGAGATGACTGGTGGTGAGTTTAACCTGAGGGCCACCACACCTCAGATGAGGGGTGAGGTTAAGAAGGCAAGGCCTTCACAGTGACCTCAGCTGGTACAGGAATTGAACCCACACTATTGGTGTTACTCTAACACAAACCAGCCAACCCAGCTAACCAACCCCCGAATAGAGCGATGCATACAACAGATGACTATCACTTCAATCCTTTGGGAGTAGGTGACCATGTGTTAAAACTGTCTCTATAGTGCATTTCTTCCCTTTCCCCTTCTGGCTGTTCATTACCTCACATGCTCATAAGACTTTAATGTTGTCCATTGTCAACTAAACAGTGTGGCTGGGCCATTTAAGCAGCACATGGAGTTGTTCCACACTGCTTTTCCTTGGTTCTTACAAGCAACAGTTTAAAACAAGCTTCAGCAAGAGACCTAAAGATTCAAGGTTATTGCTTCCCTGTGGTAAGCTCTATTCTTTTTCTGGCCTCTATGGGAGATAACTGATTTGTGAGATGATTCCCATTGGTGGTGAGAATTCTCTGCTTTGGAAATGTTCAAACACCTTTTGAAAAGCAATGAGAACTGACCAACAAACTCACCATGAATTGGCAGCTTTAAATTAACCTGATCCTCTGTCAGGGACATACACACATGTTCATGCAGGAATCATAAGGAAGTCTTACTGACTTCTTTTCCTCTTTTGCTAATAACAACAAAGTCACCACAGTCCCAGGGGACCATAGGGCTGCTCTCATTCGAAGCCATAGTCCCACACTCTCATTAGAGACAGAGAGATGACTGGTAGTGAGTTTTAACCTGACAGCCACCACACCTCTGCTGGTGGGAGAGGTTGCAAAGGTGGGACCGTGATGGTAACTTCAGCCACTACAGGAATTGAACATGCACTGTTAGCTCACATCATACCAGGCACGTAGGGAAGTCTTCTTTGTGGTGGTCATGTGACACAAGCTGTGGGTTCAATTCACAATTGATGATCGTGGAAGATGTGTTTGTAACTTGGCCAAATAGGTTGATTATTTACCTGTACATACTTCTGATATACCTGTGGCAAATGGTGCTTTATAGGAGATCTCCTGGTCAGGTATGGTTGATGCAGAGATGTGCTCCTCAAACTACACCCTGGTTGGAGGGTAGTAGTGACATGTTTTGGGAAAGTGTAAGTATGGAAACTGATGAAAGCTATAGATGTGAACAGTAAGAAGCTACAAGACATGTGGGAGGCTAGTTACCTTGCTGCTACCTAATTTGATTTAAGCTGTGAAATCAGACTGGATCTTTTCTTGGTCTTTATGAATTGTTCCCATTCTATGCTTTGCTTTATCCACTGGACCAAAAGATTTATTGAGTTTTTAAAAAAATTATTCATGAGACATGGGCATCAGTGGCAAGGTCAATATTTATTGCCTCTCTCCAATTGCCTTTGTAATGGTAGGCAATGAGCTGCCTTCTTGAACTGCTGCAGTCTAAGTGGTGCAGGTCCATCCACAATGCTGTTCGGAGGGGTGATCCAAGGTCTGAAACCCAGTGACACTGAAGCAATGGTGATATAGTTCAAAGTCAGAATGTTGAGGGGAATTTGTCAGAGGTGGTGCTGTTGTCTTCCTGGCTGGTGAAGGTTTTGTATTTGGCAAATTTTGTCAAAATGGCTTGGAAAACTCTGTTGAACTTTTCTTGTTGATTGGAGCCCTGTGGCTGCATACATTAATCTCACGGCTCATCATAGAAAAGCAAGGCATCTGGACATCAATGAGGTGATGTCACCAACCCTACAATCAGAATGCATGCATTCTTTAGATTAATCGGCAGCTGCAGCAGTTAAACTGTTAAATGAAATTATCACTGCACTCCAATCAACTCCCTCCTGCATAATTAGTGTTGAAAATGTGAGATAAAGTTCTTGTTATAAAAAGCACACCCTGCAAATGATGCAGTACACAAAATGGGAACTGTACCACAATAAGGTCGTGATTGCGTCAAATAGTTTTGACAAAGGAAGATTTTGACAATTTAGAAGATTCTTCTCCTCTCACACTTTATTCTTTTATGAGATTTGCTGGCAAGGTCAGAATTTTTTTGCCTATCCCAAAATGCTGGCGATTTCCAAGGGCAGATATGAGTTGCTTTAGGACTGAAATCAATGATTTAGCAATGCTGCCTCACAGCATCAGGTACCGGGTTCAAATCCAGCCTCGGATGACTGTCTCTATGGAGTTTGCACATTCTCCCCGTGTCTGCGTGAGTTTCCTTTGGGTGCTCTGGTCAGGTGAATTGCCCATGCAGAATTGCCCATAGTATTCAGGGATGTGTAGGTATGGTGCATTAGTCAGGGATAAATGTAGAGTTATAGGGTAGGGAAATGGGTTTGGGTGGGTTACTCTTCAGAGGGTCAGTGTGGACGTGTTGGGCCAAAGGGCCTGTTTCTGTGATGCTATGATTTGTAGAGCAGATCAGGTAAAGCTGGCAGATTTCCTTCCCCAATAGGACATCTTGCTATCACCTTTGAACCCATGACCCCAGGGTATTAAGCTAGGCTTCTGGCTTACTGACCCAGTGACATCACCATTCCACCATCATCATCCTTTATCAAACATGCTGATCACTGCCCCCTAGGGATTCCTTCACCTTAAGTTCCCTCAACAAGTGGGTGGCACAGTGGCTCAATGGTTAGCACTGCTGCCTCACAGCGCCAGGGACCCGGGTACAATTCCCATCTTGGGTGACTCTCTGTGTGGAGTTTGCACATTCTCCCCGTTTCTGTGTGGGTTTCCTCCGGCTGCTCCAGTTTTTTTCCCACAATCAATGATGTGCAGGTCAGGTGAATGGGCCATGCTAAATTGCCCATAGTGCTAGGTGCATTAGTCAGAGGTAAGTATAGGGTAGGGGAATGGATCTGGCTGGGTTACTCTTCAGAGAGTTGATGTGGACTTGTTAGGCCTAATGGCCTGTTTCTGTACTGTAGGGATTCTAATCTAATCTAAAATTCTGCCTCATTACACATCGCTAAATCCAGAATTGCTTGTTTCCTAGAGGGATCCATTACAAATTGCTCCGATAAAGTATCTCATAGACATTCCATGAATTCCTTTTCTTGAGATCCACTACCAACCTGATTTTCCCATTCCACCCGCATATTGAAATCCCCCATGATAGTTATAATAGTGCCTTTCTTATTTGCCTGTTCTAGTTCCTGATTTATTTTCTTGCCCACATTCTGACTACTGCTAGAAGGCCTGTTCAAATCTCCCCTCAGGCTTTGCAGTTCCTCAACTCTACCCACACAGGTTCTATACCTTCCAATTCCAGTATCACTTCTTATTATCAATTTAATTTCATTTCTTACCAACAAAGCAATCCCACCTCCTCTGCCTATCTGCCTTTCCTTTCAATAGGAGGTGTCTCCTTCAAAATTTCGATCCCAGCCCTGATCCCCTTGCAGTTATGCCTCTGTGATCCCACAACACAGAACCCATCAATCTCAATCTGCACTACAAGCTCATTTACCTTGTTTCTGTAGTCTGCGTGCATTTAAGTACAACACCCTTAATCCTGCATTGACTGCCCCCCTTTTCATAGTTATCCCTTAACCACTGACCTTTCCATGCTCTATCATACTTCTTGTTCTGGAAATTTTAATATCTTTGGTTGAGCCCACCCCTCCAACCCTCCCCATTAACTTCTTTAGTAATTTTCCATGCAACTGAAGCCCCTCAAACTCTTCGCCCTCCGCTACCAATGCTATTTAATTTAAAGCCCTGTCCTGGCCTGAGTTATTCAATTCACCAGGACTCTGGTCCCAGTATGATTCAGGTGGAGTCTGATCTATCCTTCCCCAGTACTGGGGCCAGTGTCCCCTGATTTCAAACCCATTTCTCCCACACCAATCCTTGAGCCATGCTTTTACCTGTTTGATCTTGCTGACCCAGTGCCAATTTGCTGGGGAATCTGGTAGTAATCCAGAAATTATTATCCTTTTTTGGTTCTGCTTTTTAATTTGACCCTTAGCTGCTCATGTTCCCTCAGCTGAGTCTCTTTCCTCTTTCTGCCTATAATGTTGGTAACTGAAACTTGCTTCTCCCACTTGAGGCTTCTCTGTAGTCCAGAGGAGATATCCTGAACTCTCGATCCTACCCACAGAGAATAGTGGCTATTCTCCTGACTATACTATCCCCACTTACAACTACATTTCTCTTTTCACCCCCATTTTGAATGGCTGCCTATACATAGTGCTATGATCAGTTTCTTCAGCATCCCCACACCCCCTGCTCTCATCCACACAGGGAACAAGGATCTCAGACCTGTTAGACTAGCTCAATGGCTGAGGCTCCTTCAGCACTACCGCCTGGATCCATCCACCTGCCTCACTCATAGTCACAGCCTCCTGATGCTGACCACTGACTGAATTCCAAGTAGTTAATCTAAAGGTTGTGACTGCCTCCTGAAACAAAGCATCCAGGTAATGTCCCCTCCCAATGTGTCACAACATTCGAAGTTTAGACTTCATCTCATCAACTCTGAGCCGACACTTGCTACAGATATGGTCACTATGAACCACTATGGAATTCACCAGCTCCCACATTATACAGGTGAAACACATCACCTGGCCTGGTATCTCCATTTTATTTACATACTTCTTAATTTGATTTTTAAACATTTGTACTGGTCTTTTAGTTAGTAACCTGTAAATATTTTCCCAATTTACCTTCAATTTGAAAGTAATCTATAACAGATAGTCAAATTAGTAGCTTTTATGAACCAATGAATTTACAGTTTACACCATCATGTGATGCCACTCTTTTTTGCAGGACCCTTGTTCCTGGGCGTTTATGTCTCCGGTTAAACAAACCTTCCAAGCTATGAACCAAAACAAAAGTGAGCAAAAAGCACTTCTTTCCCGCTGCTCCAAATTCTCACGCTGCCTCTGAATTTCCTGAACTGTATACTCATTCAGGCTGTGCCTCGCTCCGGATGTGATCTTCCTGACCATGCAAAGCTTACTGTTTGTGAGCTTTCAACAAGCCCTCTCTTAAATGAAGTTACCCCCTTGCAATTTTCAGCTATCTCCATGGTGATAGCTTCATCACAGGTCTCCTTCCATGCCAGCTTATTGCTTTTGTTCAAACTCTCGGCCTGAATTTTATTGTTGTTTAAATCTCCTGTGAACATGCCTTTAAGGTTGATTTCCAAGTTAGTGCCAAACTCAACCTCACCTCGCAACTGCTTCCTTTGAGGGAATACAATTCTCATTGCAGTCAGTCACAACATCATATGAACCTAAAACGGAATTAATTTTAGCAAATTCCAATGTGCTGTGGTCTGTCGGACAAAAATTATTTACTACTGTCTCAAGAGAATCTGACCTGATCATGATGAAGCAAGCTTTAACTTTATCATCATCTCCTATTATGTTTATTCTCAGCCAAATGCATAACCTTCATTCCTAATTACACCAGTCCTCTATGTTGCAATTGAAATTGGCCCTTATTTCAAATTGGTCTTCAGCATTGTTTTCCTTTCAAATTACCAACTGTGCTGACTAACAATGTTAGACTGAATATAATGTGTACAGCGAGCAATCTTTCAAATTGCTCAAACCTCCGCCAAATCAACTTTGTACATTCCAAAAAGGGGTGCCACAATGGTCTTCGTTCCTTAATTTCTAAAATGAAATTTACATAAAGAATTCTGCCGAGTAACCATTCGTTCAGCTTTGTGGTCTGTAAAGTCGAGCTGAGGCTGCAACCAGATCAGCCACCATCTTATTGAATAGCACAGCTAGCTTGAAGGGCCAAATGGCCTACTCCTGCTCCTAAATCCTAGGTTACCATGTAACATATTTGCTTGTAGATTCATAGCCAGCAGCTACTAAACTACTGCACCTTTATTTTCACATCCCCAACAGAGAACTTAAAATTATAAAATGCTCAGATCTTACAATGTTCCATAGATGTTTTCAGCGATAACCATTCATCAGAACTGGGATAATCACAAAAAAATTGCAAAGTGTTTAAAGCGCTTCCCTGTCAGTCTAACTTGCTGATATTTTGCCTGGTTTATTTAGACCTTGTTATAATGCATCCAGACAAGCTCATCAGTACGCATAAAATTCAGTGTTTAATGTTTCCTGTGTGTTTGCAACATTACAGCAACAACAAAATGAGGTCATAAGGAAATTCCGAGATGGCATTATCAACCTTCTAGTTGCCACCAGTGTTGCGGAAGAAGGCCTGGATATAAAGGAATGCAACATCGTCATCCGCTATGGTCTGATCAACAACGAGATTGCTATGGTTCAGGTAAATTAATTGCTGGTATGCAGAATGCTGTGCTTAATCAGCACCAGTTAAAAAAAGAGAACAAAGAACAGTGCAGCATGGGAGCAGCCCTTCGGCCCACCAAGACTGTGCCAACACATGATGACTTTCTAATCTGAAACCTTTTGGCTCTATGCTGTCCATCTCCCTCTATTCCCTGCCTATTCATATATTTGTCAAGATGCCTCTTAAATGTTGCTATTGTACCCACCTTTAATGTTTTATTTATTTACTAGATATGACTATGGCAGATGTGATCCTACAAGATTAATGAGCAGGTCATGACCATTTGATCCATCAGGCCAGCAAGGAAACTGGGAAAAAATGGAGGGGGGTAAGGGATAACACTCCAACAAATTCCTCTTCAGTGGCTTGAGGTGATTGAACCACCTGAACAGGAAGTTAAATATATTTTCATTGGACATGTAAGACAAGCCATGATTCAAATACTTAAAATCAAGATGGGAAGCAGTGGTGCATTTTTTTTGGTGCACAACTCAAAGAATAATTACAAGTTAAAGATCGAATGAACCAGTTAAGTAACATCAGTGTAAGGAATAGACTGCCACCTAGTGGACAATTGATTCAGCAAAGATCAGAAGAGTATGAGTTTGAGTTGGAATGCATTCTATGTCTACAGTTGTTGTTAGATGAGAGTAATATATGAAGGGATGTTATCCTATTCTTCTTTGTCAAATTGATTAATGAGAGGAACTATCTTGAACCACTTGCTGTACATTCCCATTAGTTTATTGTTGCATTTTTCCTTCTTCTCCCAGGCCAGAGGACGAGCTAGGGCTGAGAACAGCATGTATTCAGTGGTTGCTAAAAAAGACGGAAAGGAGTTAACCCGGGAGTTTACAAACGAGTATCGTGAGGGTCTTATGAAACATGCAATAGAGGCTGTGCAAGAAATGCCAGAAAAGGAGTATTGCACAAAAGTAAGAAACATGAAAAGTTTTGCACAAATGTTGTACTGTTTTGCCACATTGTAATAGTGTATATGTACTTGCTATGGTTTTGGACTCTTGGCAATTCTGTACTGTCCAGCAGGTACAATTTACATAAATTATCTGGAGCAAGAGAAGCTTTACAAAGGGGAGAGGTAGACCCTAAGTAGGGGGTAAATGATTTTGGTATATCACTGTTTTAAGAGTGATGTTGTTTTAAGATTTAGATAAGCCAATTGACCAAGGATCAGGATGCACATCACCTGACAAACTACCATGCAGAGTTTGGCAAGTAGCCTAGCACACAGGAAGAGGGTGCATTCACTCATGGAGTGTGGGCATCACCAGCTAGGCCAATGTTTATTCCCCATCCCTAATTGCCAGAGGGTAATTAAAAGTAAACCACATTGCTGTGGATCTGGAGTCACACATAGGCCAGACCATGTAAGGATGGCAGCTTCCCTCCCTAAAGGACATTTGTGAATCAGATGGGGTTTTCTGACAATCGATTCATGGTCATCATTGAACACTTTACTCCTGAATTTTCATTGAATTCAAATTCCACCATCTGTCATGGCAGGATTGGAACCTGGGTCCCCAGACTGTTACCTGCGTGTCTGGATTAATTATCAATCAATAATGCCGCTAGGCCATTACCTCGCCTGTAACTGCAAGTTATGGTCTGACCTGTTGAATAAATCTGTATGAGCTTTTCAATAAAATGATACATTTTATTCAATGTATGTCATTTAGCAATAACAAAAGAAAGCACATCAGAAGATTTAGATGAGAAAAGACAAGTGGATACCTGAGCAAAGTAAAACAACTAGCATAGCCCGGTTGGGCTGAATGGACTATTTCTAAATCATATAGCCTCTGAAATCCTTTGTAATTCTAGCAAGTACTGTGACAGGAAAGGGTTGACCATCTAGTTAGGAGATCAAATTTAACCTGAAGCGATTTCTCTCTTGTAGATTCGAGAGCTCCAACTGGAAAGCATATTCAGCCGGAAAGTGAAAGAACAGAAGCATCATGCTGTAAGAATGGAAAATGATCCGAAAGATGTCAGGTTTTTTTGCCGGAACTGCAATGAGGCTGTGTGCCATGGCAATGATATTCAAGTCATTGAGGGCATGCACCATGTTAATGTCAATCCAAACTTCAAGTAAGTGCTCATCTTTCCATTGCTTAAGTTTTAGCCCCAACGTCTCAGCCACACTTGGTGTGTCTTCACATTGAATGTAGCCTTACATTTGTCTCTTCTCCCCTTATTTCCAACCTCTGTCACAACCACCCGGCATGCCCACCACATTGTCAGTGAATTGTAAATTAATATAACTTGTGTTGTCACCTTTTAGTTTATAACAATTTAGACGAGCAATCTTCAGTTTAAACAGTTTAAAGTTTAGTTTATTACAAATTATTACTGAAGATTAATTAAGGAGAAAGAGAAAGTATTATTAACAAGACATCAAGGTGAAAACAAAGATAACTGAGACAAAAAGAAATGAACAATACGCAAAGAGGCTGTGTGGTTTGCCATTGGGACCTGTTGTTTGAGTCCCTTGTTGCTAAAGTGAAGATCTTGAAGTCAGATCCAGCAGTGCCAAAGGCTACTGTAGTTGAATCGGTTGTGTTTTCTTATAAAGGTAGGCTCTTTGTAGGGGAGAAAGAGAGAGGAGATCCCTGGCTTCTGATTTTCCAGGTGTGCCCCTTTTATTCATCAGTCACTTTAGAGCTCACAGCTGTTTTGAAAATCCTCTCTCCTTTCATCCTCTTCTTCACCCTCTTGCTGCCTAGAGAGGAGTTTTCTTGCTGGTTATTTCACAATGGAATCTCGATTTTGCCTCTTGGTGGAAACTTTCCTCTTTTTGGAGCTCTGCACATGGGCTGTTCTTATCCTGGTTCAAAAGACCAGTATAGTTCTGTTACTTTTGAGGCATGAAGGGTTCCATGACGTAAAGAAGTCAAAATACTGCATTCCCTTAAAGCACTGGCTCCTGTCTTCAGTTTCTCTATGAAGCTAGAATCCTCACACTTCCAATACTTGTTTGCAGACTACTGGTATTTTCAGCTAACGTCTGTCTGCAGTCCACTTGCAGGTTGTAACTGTACAGTCAGGTGATTTATACAGCCTTTTCTTTTAGCCTCATGAGTTTGGTTAAAGTAAATTTGTTTTATTTTACAAAGAAAGATTATAATCTGATAACTCCTTCGGTCATGATGCCCTTGTGTCTTCTTAACCAAAGAGCTGACTTTTGTGTAGGCATAGTGCCAAACTGGCAAATGTCCTTCAGAATAAAAACAGGAAATGTTGGAAGTACTCAGCAGGTCAGGCAGCAGCTATGGAGAGGGAAAAAGAGGTAAGCTTCCAGTACTTCTGTCGGAACTGAGAAGTAAGCTGAGAAATGTGTTGAGTATGCATAGTTAATTTTAAGAACTATGTAGAGTAAGCTGGAAGAGAATGAATCATTTGAATGTTTTTTCAATTGAGCAACATCATGCATTTCTTGGAATTATGTTCAGCAATCTGTGGGATAAGATTCACTTGCTAATTTTTGAAGTCAAAAATTTAATGTGTGCAATAAGATACCTGCGTTTTTTTTCTGCCAGTCCTTTGACCAGCAAAGAAGCATAGTTTTCAAGATGGTACAAAATGGGGTCTATTGCTACAATTACTGAGGAAAATAAAACCTGACATTCCCAGAAGCTGCAGTCTCTCGGGAAGTCCTATTCTTAGACAAAATCCTTGGGAACGCATAGAGCAACGGTGGCAGGGGTTTCTGGGTGTAATTGTGGACACAGTACAGAGGTACATCCCAAAGAAAAGAAAGATTACCCTGGGGGGGAATTAGAAAACAATGGCTGACAGAGGAACTCAGGAAATGTATCACAGAAAAAGAGAGAGCCTATAAAGTGGCCAAGAGCACTAGGAAATCAGAAGATTGGGAAGACTACAAAAACAAACACAGGATAACAAAGAAAGAAATAAGGAAGAAGAGGATCAAATATGTAGGTAAGGTAGCCAGTAAAATTAGAAATGATAATAAAAGTTTCTTTCAATACATAAGAAACAAACGAGAGGCAAAATGGGCCGCACCAAATTAATGCAGGAAGGCTAGTGATGGGAGATAAGGAAATGGCTGAAGAACTTAATACTTTGTGTCAGTCTTTATAGT
Source organism: Chiloscyllium plagiosum (assembly GCF_037043375.1). Lineage (NCBI taxonomy): Eukaryota > Metazoa > Chordata > Chondrichthyes > Orectolobiformes > Hemiscylliidae > Chiloscyllium > Chiloscyllium plagiosum. Next base: position 15,893,723 of record NW_028270170.1, on the reverse strand, counting down.
GGAAGACATGAGTACTATCCCAACAATTAAGGAGAGTCAAGGGGCAGAGTTGAGTATGGTGGCCATTACAAAGGAGAAAGTACTTGATAGGCTAAAAGTTCTAAAAATTGATCAGTCTTCTGGCCCGGATGGGCTACATCCTAGAGTTCTGAGGGAGGTGGCTGAAGAAATAGCGGAGGCGTTGGTTGCGATCTTTCAAAAATCACTCGAGTCAGAGAAAGTCCCAGATGATTGGAAAATCACTATGTAACCCCCTTGTTTAAGAAAGGATCGAGACAAAAGATGGAAAATTATAGGCCGATTAGCCTAACCTCGGTTGTAGGTAAAATTCTAGAATCCATTGTTAAGGATGAGATTTCTAAATTCTTGGAAGTGCAGGGTCAAATTAGAACAAGTCTGTATGGATTTAGTAAGGGGAGGTCATGCCTGTCAAATCTGTTAGAATTCTTTGAAGAGGTAACAAGTAGGTTAGACCAGGTAAACCCAGTGGATGTTATCTACCTAGACTTCCAAAAGGCCTTTGATAAGGTGCCTCATGGGAGGCTGCTGAGTAAGGTGAAGGTCCATGGTATTCCAGGTGAGCTACTATGTTGGATTGAGGATTGGCTGACAGAAGGCCAGAGAGTTGGGATAAACGGTTCTTTTCCGGAATGGCAGCTGGTGACAAGTGGTGTCCCGCAGGGTTCATTGTTGGGGCCACAGCTGTTCACTTTATATATTAATGATCTGGATGAAGGGATGGGGGCATTCCGGCAAAGTTCGCCGATGATATGAAGTTAGGTGGACAGACAGGTAGTACTGAGGAGGTGGGGAAGCTAAACAAAAATTTAGACAGTTTAGGAGAGTGGTCCAGGAAATGGCTGATGAAATTCAATGTGGGCAAATGCGAGGTTTTGCACTTTGGAAAAAAGAATACAGGCATGGACTATTTTATAAACGTTGAGAAAATTCATAAAGCCAAAGTACAAAGGGATCTGGGAGTGCTAGTACAGGATTGTCTAAAGGTTGACTTGCAGGTTGAGTCCATGTTTAAGAAAGCAAATGTAATGTTGTCATTTATTTCAAGAGGGTTGGAATGTAAAAGCAGTGAGGTATTACTGAGACTTTATAAAGCTCTGGTTGGGCCCCGTTTAGAATACTGTGTCCAGTTTTGGGCCCCACACCTCAGGAAGGACATACTGGCACTGGAGCGTATCCAGCGGAGTTTCACACAGATGATCTCTGGAATGGTAGGTGTAGCATATGATGAATGGCTGAGGATCCTGGGATTGCATTTGTTAGAGTTCAGTAGGTTAAGGGGAGATCTAATAGAAACTTACGAGATAAGACATGACTTAGAAAGGATGGACGCTGGGAAATTGTTTCTGTCAGGTGGGGATACTAGGACTCATGGGCACAACCTTAGAATTAGAGGGGGTCAGTTTAGAATGGAAATGAGGAGACACCTCTTCAGCCAGAGAGTGGTGGGCCTGTGTAATTCACTGCCATGGAGCACAGTGGAGGCCGGGACGTTAAATGTCTTCAAGGCAGAGATTGATAAATTCTTAATCTTTCAAGGAATTGAGGGATACAGGAAGAGTGCAGATAAGTGGCATTGAAATGCCCATCAGCCATGATTGAATGGCGAAGTGTTTTCGATGGGCCGAATGGTCTTTCTTCCACTCCTATTTCTTATGGTCTTATGGTCATATAGAGTTTCAGCATGCAGTAAATAGAGTGCCAGTATTTCTGTCTATCTGGTGAAGCCTGAAGAAGTGGACAATGACCAATGCTTAACAATTTGAATCCAAGTTGATTAGAATCAGAACTGGATATTTATCATTGGTTAATTTTATTTGATTTATTGTTGTCACATGTACCTAAGTACAGTGATAAGTTTTGTTTCACAGCAGTAAACAAGGACATACAGATCATCGGGTGTTTAGACAGAATGAGGCTGCACAGGAGCTGCACAAAAGCAAGATCAACTTTAGATTTGAAATTAGAGAGGTCCATTCAGCAGAGAAAAAGCTGTTCTTGAACCTGTTGGTGTGTGTGTCATAGAGTCAGAGAGACACACAGCACGGAAACAGACCCTTCGGTCCAACCCGTCCATGCCGACCAGATATCCCAACCCAATCTAGTCCCACCTGCCTGCACTCGGCCCATATCCCTCCAAACCCTTCCTATTCACATACCCATCCAAATGCCTCTTAAATGTTGCAATTGTACCAACCTCCAACACTTTCTCTGGCAGCTCATTCAATACACGTACCACCCTCTGTGTGAGAAAGTTGCCCCATTGGTATCTTTTATATCTTTCCATTCTCACCCTAAACCTATGCCCTCCAGTTCTGGACTCCCCAAACCCAGGGAAAAGACTTTGTCTATTTACCCCGTCCATGCCCCTCATAATTTTGTAAACTTCTATAAGGTCACCCCTCAACCTTCGACACTCCAGGGAAAACAGCCCCAGCCCGTTCAGCCTCTCCCCATTGCTCAAATCTTCCAACCCTGGCAACATCCTTGTAAATCTTTTCTGAACCTTTTCCAGTTTCACAACATCTTTCCGATAGGAAGGAGACCAGAATTGCACACAATATTCCAACAGTGGTCTAATCAATGTCCTGTATAGCTGCAACATGACCTCCCAACTCCTGTACTTAATACTCTGACCAATAAAAGAAAGCACACCAAACGCCTTCTTCACTATCCTATCCACTTTCAAGGAGCTGTGAACCTGCACTCCAAGGTCTCTTTGTTCAGCAACACTCCTTAGGACCTTACCATAAAGTGTATAAGTCCTGCTAAGATTTGCTTTCCCAAAATGCAGGCCCTCGCATTTATCTGTATTAAACTCATCTGCCACTTCTCAGCTCATTGGCCCATCTGGTCCAGATCCTGTTGTAATCTGAGGTAACCATCTTCGCTGTTCACTACACCTCCAATTTTGGTGTCATCTGCAAACTTACTAACTGTACCTCTTATGCTCGCATCCAAATCACTTATGTAAATGACAAAAAGTAGAGGACCCAGCACTGATCTTTGTGGCACTCCACTGGTCACAGGCCTCCAGTCTGAAAAACAACCCTCCAGCACCACCCTCTGTCTTCTGCCTTTGAGCCAGTTCTGTATCCAAATGGCTAGTTCCCCCTGTATTCCATGAGATCTAATCTTGCTAACCAGTCTTCCATGGGGAATCTTGTCGAACGCCTTACTGAAGTCCGTGTAGATCACATCTACCGCTCTGCCATCATCAATCCTCTTTGTTACTTGTTCAAAAAACTCAATCAAGTTTGTGGGACATGATTTCCCACGCCCAAAGCCATGTTGACTATCCGTACATCCTGTCCCTCAGGATTCCCTCCAACAACTTGCCCACCACCGACGTCAGGCTCACTGGTCTATAGTTCCCTGGCTTGTCTTTACTGCCCTTCTTAAACAGTGGCACCACGTTAGCCAACCTCCAGTCTTTCGACACCTCACCTGTGACTATCGATGATACAAATATCTTAGGCCCAGCAATCACTTCCCTAGCTTCCCACAGAGTTCTCGGGTACTCCTGATCAGGTCCTGGGGATTTATCCACTTTTATGCGTTTCAAGACATCCAGCACTTCCTCCTCTGTAATATAGACATTTTGCAAGAAGTCACTATGTATTTCCCGACAGTCTATATCCTTTGCCACAGTAAATACTGATGCAAAATACTTATTTAGTATCTCCCCCATTTTCTGCAGCTCCACACAAAGGCCGCCTTGCTGATCTTTGAGGAGCCCTATTCTCTCCCTAGTTACCCTTTTATCCTTAATGTATTTGTCAAAACTTTGGATTTTCCTTAATTTTATTTGCCAACACTATCCCATGTCCCCTGATTTTCCTCTTAAGTATACTCCTACTGCTTTGATACTCTTCTAAGGATTCACTCGATCTATCCTGTCTATACCTGACATATGCTTCCTTCTTTTTCTTAACCAAACCCTCAATTTCTTTAGTCATCCAGCATTCCATATATGTACCAGCCTTCCCTTTCACCCTGACAGGAATATACTTTCTCTGGATTCTCGCTATCTCATTTCTGAAGGCTTCCCATTTTTCAGCTGTCCCTTTACCTGTGAACATCTGCCCCCCATCAGCTTTCGAAAGTTCTTGCCTAATACTGTCAAAATTGGCCTTTCTCCAAATTAGGACTTCAACTTTTAGATCTGGTCTATCCTTTTCCATCATTATTTTAAATCTAATAGAATTATGGTCCCTGGCCCCAAAGTACTTCCCCACTGACACCTCAGTCACCTGCCCTGCCTTATTTAACCTTATTGGGATTGTATTATAGACCCCCTAATGGTCAGAGGGAAATTGAGAAACAAACTTGTAAGGAGATCTCAGTTATCTGTAAGAAAAATAGGGTGGTTATGATACGGGATTTTATTTCCCAAGAGTAAGTCAAGTTTTGCACCTTCTCTAGTAGGTACATCCACATACTGAATCAGAAAATTGTCTTGTACACAATTAACAAATTCCTCTCCATCTAAACCCTTAACACTATGGCAGTCCCAGTTTGTGTTTGGAAAGTTAAAATCCCCTATCATCACCACCCTATTTTTCTTACAGATAACTGAGATGTCCTTAGAAGTTTGTTTCTCAATTTCTCTCTGACTATTGGGGGGTCTATAAAACAATCCCAATAAGGTTATCATCCCTTTCTTATTTCTCAGTTCCACCCAAATAACTTCCCTGGATGTATTTCTGGGAATATCCTCCCCCAGTACAGCTGTAATGCTATCTCTTATCAAAAATGCCACTCCCCCTCCTCTCTTGCCTCCCTTTCTATCCTTCATGTAGCATTTGTATCCTGGAACATTAAGCTGCCAGTCCTGCCCATCCCTGAGCCATGTTTCCGTAATTGCTATGATATCCCAGTCGCATGTTCCTAACCATGCCGAGTTCATCTGCCTTCCCTGTTAGGCACTTTGCATTGAAATAAGTGCAGTTTAATTTATTAGTCCTACCTTGTCCCTGCTTGCCCTGACTGTTTGACTCATTTCTGTTCTCAGCTGTACCCGTCTCAGGTCGGTCTTTTTCCTCACTGTCTCCCTGGGTCCCACCCCCCCACCTTACCAGTTTAAATCCTCCCGAGCAACTCTAGCAAATCTCCCTGCCAGTATAATAGTCCCCTTCCAATTTAAGTGCAATCCGTCCTTCTTGTACAGATTACTTCTACCCCAAAAGAGAATCCAATGATCCAAAAATATGAATCCTTCTCCCATACACCAGCTCATCAGCCATGCATTCATATGCTCTATTCTCCCATTCCTGCCCTCACTAGCTTGTAGCACTGAGAGTAATCCAGATATTACTACTCTCGAGGCCCTCCTTTTTAAATTTCTGCCTAACTCTCTGTAATCTCCTTTCAGAATCTCAACCTTTTCCCTTTCTATGTTGTTGGTTCCAATGTGGACAATGACCTCCTGCTGGCCCCTCTCCCCCTTGAGAACATTCTGTACCCTCTCTGAGATATCCTTGATCCTGGCACCAGGGAAGCAACACACCATTCTGATTTTTTGCTGCTGGCCACAGAAACATCTGTCTGTACCTTGAACTAGAGAATCCCCTAACACAATTGATCTCTTGGGAGCCGATGTACCCCTCGTTGCAGTGGAGCCAGTCTCCATACCAGAAACTTGACTGTTCGTGCTACATTGTAGGGGGTGAGAATCCATCACCCCCTACATTTTTTAAAACAGCATACCTGTTTGAAATGGGTATATCCACAAAAGACTCCTGCCCTAGGTGCCTACCTCTCTTACCCTTCTTGGAGTTAACCCATCTATGTGACTGTATCTGAGACTTTCCCCCCCTTCCTATAACTGCCATCAACCACATACTGTGTTCATCAATCCACAGTTGTCAGCAATTTAACTTCATCTCCAGGAATTCTGTGGGCGGCACGGTGGCACAGTGGTTAGCACTGCTGCCTCACAGCATCAGAGACCCGGGTTCAATTCCCGACTCAGGCAACAGACTGTGTGGAGTTTGCATGTTCTCCCCGTGTCTGCGTGGGTTTCCTCCGGGTGATCCGGTTTCCTCCCACAGTCCTAAAGATGTGCAGGTCAGGTGAATTGGCCATGCTAAATTGCCCGTAGTGTTAGTTAAGGGGTAGATGTAGGGGTATGGGTGGGCTGTGCTTCGGCGGGTCGGTGTGGACTTGTTAGGCCGAAGGGCCTGTTTCCACAGTGTAAGTAATCTAATTTAATAAAATTCGCTCTTTTGTTATTTTTTTTAAAAGCCATCATCTCTGCAGAAACTTGTATTTTTGTGTGTGTGTGTGCGTGTGTGTCATTAATTCCAGATCATGATTTAGGTGCCAATCATCAGTTGCCACTGGCTTTAGGAGTTGCCACTGGCTTTAAGAGTAAGTTTTATTCACAGATAGTTTTGACGTTTATTAAAGAAGACTTGTCAATGTTCCTTTTTTTTGGATTGCAGTATAAGAAAACAAAATTAACCATTCTTGTGAGTTGAATTAACAATGTATCTGGATATGTAGTGGAGTTTGAATATCAGTGCATGTTTCTCATCACAGTGATAACAAACCTAATAGGACAAAAGAAAAAAAATTGCAAATGCTGGATCTGAAATAAAGACAGAAAGTGACAACATCCATGAAGAGAGAAACAGAATTAAAGCTTCAAGGCCAGGAGATTCTTTTGAGTCAACACCAAATTGGTTTCTCTCTCCACAGATGCTGCCAGTTTCTCTACCACTTGCTGTAAAAACGTAATAGGATTTGAGCAAGTGAACTGTAGAGGGAGAGTGGGAAGAAGTCGAAAAGGGCAGGTGTGTGATCCGCTGAAGGGCAAGAGAGATGAAATGTCAAAAGGTTTCATGGTGAAAAGTGCCTAGTTAATCCAATCTATATGAAGCTTAAATTCACTCACGATCACTGCGGCTACCTTTTGCAAGCCGGCATTAAAATATATTCCAATTAAAAATAAATGTTTGTTATGCTCACCGTTGCCTCTTTTGTTTTTGCAGAATTTACTACAGAGTAAGTGGAAAAATAAATCTTCCAAGAAAATTTGAGGACTGGGAACCTGGTGGGACAGTGAGCTGCCGCAAGTGTGGTCAGGTATGTAAAAAACAAAGCAACTCTTCATAAAGACCGAGCAGTCATTGGTAGTACAGGAATAAAGTGGATACCTGCTTTCACAAAATTAAAATCAGGCTCCATGGAAAACTGATTATGAGAATGATTCAGAATGAGTGGTTTGTGCAGTCCATAGTTGAAGATTCTGTGTAGTTTTACCAGAAGTATTTTTTCTTTGCAGACACTTAGAGATAAACAGAATGCATGAAAAGAGAAGTATTTTATGATCGCTAATAGTTTGACTCACCTGAGACTGTGTGGAATCAACCATTGGCTGCCTTAGTCATTTTAACTCAGTATCACACTGGCCATTGGGGCCTCACCTTAAGCAACTAAAATGTTTGCTATTTGTGTGGTCAGCTTCCAGCAGCATCTAATGACATTTTCCTGAGGAACCTCCTTTCTGAAGGCCCCACAGCCTAAAAAGCACCCTCGCCCCAACCCAGCTTCAATACCACCACTGCAGGATTGCCCTCTCTGATCCCCCACAGGCCACCAACCTGACTCTGTCACGTCCTCCTCACACATACTGGCCTTTTTCACAAGGCCCAAAACATGGAGGCGCCATTCTTTCTCCTTCTGCCACGGCAGTTTTAAAAAATTCATTCATGGGATGTAGGCGTCGCTGGCTAGGCCAGCATTTATTGCCCATCCTTAATTGGCCAGAGGACACTTAAGAGTCAACCACATCACTATGCGTCTGTGGTTACAGGTCATACCAGTTAAGGATAGTAGTTTTATTCCCTAAAGGACTCTTTCCCGCCTTTGCTAATATCACCTCATGACTGGGCCATGCAGACTCCTTTCTTGATACCTTCTGACAGTACTTCACCATATTTCTAGCCTCTTGACCCATCTTCAAAAATATGGGTAAACTTCTGCTATGTGATTTCCTTTCAATCAATGTTTTTAAAATAAGAGGTAACTGAAATCCAACAAAATACCAAGTCGGATTCTGGATGGTGAACTTAAAATGCATGCATGAATACTTGTTAGGCACTCACAACTCTCAAAGTGCCGGGACAGGCGTAGTGGGTCAAATGATCTCTTTCTGTGCTGAAACTATGCTATGATTTGAAAATCAGTTGCATGGCTCTCAAAAGCCTGATACTCTCTGGTATCTGGTCATTGCTGCACCTGAGTGAAGTTTACTTTGAAATACTTTTCAAGCACCTCTGTACGATCTTTCTCCACACAGGCCTGGGGGATGGAGATGATCTACAAGTCTGTGTCTGTGCCCAGTTTAAACATCAAGAATTTTGTGGTTGAATTGCCAACTATGAAAAAAACCTTCAAGCAATGGAAAGGTGTCCCGTGCCAGATGGAAGAGTTCAACTACGTAGAATTTTGTTCAAAACGCCATCCAGATCTCTTTGCAGATTTCTTATAAAACTGAAACTGGCTAAACGTTTATGAAATATCTATGTACAAGTATCCCCAATTTTCGAAAGTTCGCTTTAAGCCACTTTGCTTTTATGAAAGATCTACCTGTTTTCACTAACCAAAAGAAATCTGAAAGGATTTTCACTTTTACGAAAAAAAGCAAAAATTTTCCCATATAAATTAATGCTCTTCACTTTACGCCATTTTGGTTTACGAAAGGTTTCACAGGAACACTCTACTTTCGGATAGGTGGGGAAACCTGTACTCAGCCACAGACGGGGTGTTACTGGACTGAATTTGCATCCTCCAGCTTGTGGTAATGACAAAATGAAAATAATCACGTTTATTATTGTATAAATCCTAAAATATTTAGTTTCTTACCTATTTAAGGAGAAGAGTGAGATGTATTCTTTAAGAATTAAGTTGCTGTTTCTGTTATGTGGGGCTAATGGCAATTGATGAATTCTTGAAATAGTGGCTAAATATAAGTGTTTTTTTCTTCTGTTTCTTAAAAAAAAAGCATAAGTCATTTTCAGGATGAAGGTCTCTGCTTCATTGTTCTGAGGAAATTGTGGTAAACTGCTTATGAGCCATTTTGAAAGACAGTTAAGTTACTGCACTGCTCATGATAATTTCACTATTGTCAAGATATCACAATGAAATCTAGGGGAATTTAATATATTACTGTAGGGTTATGCACTTGATTAATACTGAACTGTTTACACAAAATAGCATGTTTGAGTACTTATCATTCAACAGCACAGGCTACCAGTCAATCTGAATACATTTCAAATTATTATTTTTGCGGAATTAGATTTCAAGTGGAAAGCTTTTCTGTTGTCCGTGCGACTGTGGTTAATGTCAGATATCTTTCCACTTTTCATATGTGTGCTGAATTTATCTTCTTGCTAGACCAAGTCTACTAATGTTCAAGTTTATAAAATGTAATGACCAATAATAAAATCAACAAATGAATGATCAACAGACACTATCCTTTGCCTGATCTTCCTTCCCCGTTTTAAGGAACCGCCTTCACAAGTTCATGATACTGACTGCCAAAAGCAAATTAGGTGAGATGTTAAAATCTTATTGCAGATTCCTTACAGTGTGGAAACAGGCCCTTCAGCCCAACAAATCCACACCAACCCTCCAAAGAGTAACCCACCCAGACCCATTTCCCTCTGACTAATGCACCTAACACTATAGGCAATTTAGCACGGCCAATTTACCTGCCCTGCACATCTTTGGACTGTGGGAGGAAACAAGAGCAAACCCACGCAGACACGGGGAGAATGTGCGAACTCCACACAGACAGTCACCCAAGATTGGAATCGGATCCAGATCCCTGACGCTGTGAGGCAGCAGTGCTAACTACTGAGCCACCATGCTGCCCCCCTTCAACTTTCAAATTTGAGAGAAATTTATCTTTCCCTTGTCAAGACTAGCAACCTATGGGTTTAGCAAAATCAAAGCATTCAAGGCTCGAGTGAGTGTTCTTTTGAATCCAATCCATGAATATCTGGGATGGTCTCACTCAGTTGGTTATGTTGCTCGTGATAATCTCACCAGCTGAGAGGGGGATGTGATACCAGACGTCCCACTTGAGGCTTCTCAGAGCAACGGCAGGAAGGCCTTTTGCATAAAGTGGGGGCAAAAGAAATGAGTCAACAACAATCTTAATGGTTCTATGAAGGCACGCTCCATTGACATCAACATGTGAGTCGTACAATTGCGATATTCCTGATGAAGAGCTTATGTCCGAAATTGCTCCTTGGATGCTGCCACATGCTGTGCTTTTCGATATAAATGGCGATCTAACTTGCTTGCTTTGATCACGTGGCTGATTACACCTAAATCTCACACCATTTAAGAACAAGAAAACAAGGAGCAGGAGAAGGCAATTCAGCCCCTCGAGCCTGGCCTGCCATTCAGAGTGATCATGGCTGATCTCATCTCAGCCTCAACTCCACCTTCCTGCCCAATGTAACTCAGTTGGCTGGACAATTGGCTTGCAATACAGGGTAATACCAACAGCATGGCTTCAACTCCTGCACTGGCCGAGGTTACCATGGGAAGTTCTCCTTCCCAACCTCTCCCCTTACCTGAGGCATATGACCCTCAGGTTAAACCACCGCCAGTCACCTCTCTCTAATGAGAGAGCAGCCCTCTAGTCTGGCACAACTGCAGTGACTTCATCCTTCCCATAACACTTCAACTCATTACTAAGTATAAATCTGTCTATCTCCTGCTCAAATTTACTCCGTGTTCACCGCACTCTGAGGAAGTGAGTTCCACAGATCCACAATCCTCTGAGAGAAGCCATTACACCTCATCTCTGTTTTAGATCTGCTACCCTTTAACCCTAAAGCAGTGACCTCTTATTGCCCCACAAGAGGTAACCTCCTTTCTAAATATAGGAGCAAATTGCTGCAGATGCTGGAATCTGTACTGAAAACAAAAAAAAATGCTGGAAATCACAGCAAGTCAGACAACATCCATGGAAAGAGAGCAAGTTAACGCTTCATCGGACTCTTCTGCATGTACTTTGTCAATCCCCTTTAGGTTGTACCAAAGCTGAGCTCCCAGTGATGATTTTTGTTGCTGGTTACATAGCAATTTGTGCTATTGACTTCATGGTGTTGACCCAGTGTTGCTTCTCACAACTGGGCACTCGATGATGTTGCAAGAAAGATACCCTAACCACCCAGAAACCTCTGGAGGTTAAAAAAAAGCCATGTCACTTGCATCACCAAAAATGGTATCAAGATCTTCCAATCAACAAGAGCAGCCACTGGGAGCAAAAGGGAAGATAGATGGAGAGAGAACGTGGCTACTTGGGCCAGCCATTGGTTACCACTTTCAGTAGCTGATAATCCATGTTCTCACCACAGAAGAGCTTGTAAGGCTAAGATATCTCACCCCAACGAAGACATTCAGAAGGAAGAGTCTTCTTCGGCACAAAAGATTATCAATGATGATGATCTATCAGCATGTGATGTGATAATGTGGCTGCCTCTTTAAATTTCCATGTGAAGAATAATTTGGTCTCCTTGACAACTCCCTGAAAAGCTCTCTAAGAATCAGAGAACGGCAGAGTGTACAACACAGAAGGAGGGCACTTGGTCCAGTGCTTGCAACTCTATGGAGGAACTATTCACTCAAGTCCTGCTCTCTCTTGCTACTTCCACTTTCCTTGTTAGAGATTTTCTTTTTCAAATATTTCTCCACTAATAAGAATCATAGAATCTCTGCAGTGCAAAAAGAGGCCATTTGGACCATCAAGTCTACATCGATCCTCCAAAGAAGTTCCAATCCAGCCCAATCCCTCATTACCTTGGCTAATCCACTTAGCCTGCACATCCCTAGACACTATGGGTCAATTTAGCATGGCCGATCCACGGCACCTGCACATGTTTTGGACTGTGGAAGGAAACTGGAGCACCTGGAGGAAACCCAAGCATACATGGGGAGAATGTGTAAACTTCAAACAGGCAATCACCCAAGATTGGAATCAAACCTGGATCTCTGGCATTGCGAGGCAGCAGTGCTAACCACTGAGCCATCTATCGCATGGCTTAGGTTAAAAACAAATCTCCTGCCATTAATGGTTAATGGAGAATTCACAAACCTGAAGAGGAGAGGAGGTCGTTGAGGCTGATACAATTACAACTTTTAAAAGGCATCTGGAAGGGTACATGAATTGGAAGGATTTAGAGAGATATGGGCCTAATGTTGGCAAATGGGACTAGGTCAGATTGGGATGTCTGATTGGTGTTGATGTATTGGACATAAGCATCTTTATCCACGCTGTAAGACTTGATGACTCTGTGATGCAAGAATGTAATTCACAACCAAGTTATTTCAAAAGTGGCATTTTATTATTTACAAAGCAGCATTCTCAACACCTGTCAGAACAGGCTGGTAGCTGACTGTGAGCCTTCTGCCAAAGCTGGCCATGGTAAACATATAACAGCTGAGACAGACAGGGCATTGTTGTCCAAATGTCTGACTCAAGACTGCCCGACACGGAGCAATGCCAGGGACTCCATTCACAAAATGGGAGCTGGCAGGACGGGCAAGGAAAACAATCCACGGGCTACCACAAAGCTACTCTGAAGGTTCCCTGTATTAACATCAGACACCAAATGGTATGAATTTCAGACTCTGCATACATCTCCAATCTGTGTGGAAGACGTCCAGTGGAATGTAAATGAGCAGCTGAGAATTTTCATACCATTGATCATTGACTCAGACAGCTGGATCTCAGGTTGGAGCCTGTACCCCGGTACAGCTGGTTTCACCAAGTGCTTCTTATTCAAACCGTCTGGGTGAACAGTAATTATTACCACACTTTTTTTCGATTTTCACTCAACGATGAGCACATCATATGGCCTCGGATCAGGTGCACCACCAGTATTTGCATCCTTAATGTTATTCATTGTGCCGCACACATAATGACACACTTCAGAAAGATGCCTGATTTCTGATATCAAAACAGTGGTATTTGTACCCCCAAAGTACTTCGCTGAATAACTCCTCACCCTCTTTGTATTTTATTTCCAGTCATGAAATGTCATTGGGTTTCTTTTAAAGTCAATCTTTATTTTATGCAGTTTTTGACCTTTTCAGGACTATTTTAATCTATCACCAAACATACAACATATATATTTAAGTAAATGTACACAATACCCTCACTGGAAACAGTTCAAATAAATATTTCAATGCAGGAATAAATAGGATAGACAAAGAAGTGCATTTTGCTTCACTTTCTACCAAGGCTGGAGTTAACAGACTGGCTTTGAGGCCCACACTTGAGTCTCTGATTTCAAACCAAATTAAGGTCCTAATCCCATGATGCTGGCTACGGTCAAAGTTGAAACTTACCAGAAACAAAACAAGCCTCTGAAAAAATGAAAAAGGAACAAGAATTGACCACTCAACCTTTGACTTGATCTGCTATTTACTAAGATCATGACTTATCTGATTTTAAACTCAAATCTATATTCCTTCAAATTCCTGACAGTCTTTCAACCTCTTGGTAATCAAGTTCCAATCTACCACTGCTGTAAAAATATTTAAAGTCAAAGTAAATGTTAACTCAAAGGAAAATCAAGGAATAATGTTGGATGAAAGCTAGGATTGTTATGGATGGATGGGCTATACCGGCTCAATAGCAGCGTTTGCCTGTATTGTGATTTTTGTGAATTGCTTAGACGTGTAATTTTGCAAAATGTTTAATTGTATTAAAGTGAAGTAAAGCTGAAGGTTGCTAATTGGACCACAAGGTGAGTTCTCTGGGTCCAGCTGGGTTTTGTGCAGCTTTTAAACCCATTAGTTGCCTTTTCGGATTGCACAGGGCCCTCTGTTTCACCGAGGGATTCTCCTAATGAAGGATTATCATTTCTCTATCTCCCCCAAAACATTGACCATTCTGAACTTAGACATTACTAAATTGAGGTAAGAAGTCAAAGCTTTTCATTGCACACTCATTGGGACAGAAAGGGAAACGCCAATTTATACAAAGAAAGAAGAGGCTGCTAATTGGTTAAGCACTCTTTTTCCCATGCTGTATAAATTGGTGTGCCTTTTTTCTCTGTTCCTTGGTCCTATCCTGATGAGTGCATCACAGGAAGCTCTTGTCTCTTTGCAGCAATGTTTATGTTCCGTATTACCAAGCAATGACTATCATAATTTCTGTCTTCACACCTCAAGCATTGGACCAATTTCTTTTTTGTTTTCATCTCTTCTAAGTCTCTGAAACTGCTCCCTCTAATTGGGTGCTTGAAGTCACTTTTCTGAGCACTTTTAAATTTCTCATTTATGAAGAAATATCATTGTAAGTAACGTGTGCAAAAGAAATATCCTTCCACAGTGAATAGAAGTAAATCATTTGGTTTAAACACTGCTCCTTGTCAGAGCTTAGGGCATCATCAGGTTGAGTTTGAGTCCTTTTGAGACTTTTGTACAACTTAAATATGTTTTGAAACAAAAAGGTTCCTTGACAGACTTTGACAATAGAGCAATCATATTTTGAGCTACATCTGCATGTGACCAGAAGAGGGAGCTGGTTGCACATACAAACTATAACATGGCTGGTAGGATACACATGCAAACAGATATGCACAAAATTGCATATCGTGTGCATTTAATCCCAAAAATATTAGCACTATTCTAAAATTGGTTTAGTGTTTGTCATGTGTTCTACTTAGCTTCTGGTTCAATGATATAAAATAATTTCCATGTTCTTGGTTCTGGAATTTTGCCTTATGGAGTCATTGAGGTCAACAGCGCAGAAAAAGGCCCTTCGACCCAATGTGTCCATGCCAGTCAAAATAACCACCCAGCTATTCTAATCCCATTTTCCAGCATTTAGCCTCTATCCTTGTGTAAGGCTTGGCATTGTGAATGCATATCTAAATGCTTCTTAATTATTACGAGGGTTTCTGCCTCGACCACTCTTACGGAGTAGATAAGCAGGAGGCTGGAAGAGCACACAAGCCAGGCAGCATTGGAAAGTGTAGAAGTCGATGTTTCAGGGACAACCCTTCTTCAGGATTGAAGGAGCACCTGAAGAAGGGTTGCACCCGAAACGTCGACTTCTCTACCTCCTGATGCTGCCTGGCTTGCTGTGTTCTTCCAGCCTCCTGCTTGTCTACCTTGGAATCCAGCATCTGACGTCTTTTTTTTGTCTCTACCACTCTTACGTGTTTGGATTCGATTCCAGCCTTAGCTGACTGTCTGTGTGGCATTTGTATGTTCTCCCTGTGTCTTTTTTGGGTTTCCTCCTATAAGCTGAAAACATGCAGATTAGGTGAATTGGCAATGGCAAATGTAGGGTTATGGGGATTAGGTAGGGGGTTTGGATGGTGTGCTCTTTGGAGGGTTGGTGCAGACTCAATGTGCCAAATGGCCTCTTTCCAGACTGTATTGATTCTATGTTTCTCTGGTGGCCATCTCTCTACCTTGTGAGACAATAGTTTCCACTTTGATGTTCAAATCTGTAGAGGTAGGGTTTAAAGAATATGTGACTGAGTCTCTAACTTGTGTGTTGTAACTTTTGCCCGAAATGTCGATTTTCCTGCTCCTTGGAGGCTGCCTGACCTGCTGCGCTTTGCCAGCACCACACTCTCGATTCTGTTGTAACTCAGTTAATCATGTATGAGAGGTTCTGCTAGAAGGTTGGAACCTGAGTAGCTGAAGGCAGAGATGCTTTTTGTAGGTTCATCGTGTATGTAGTGTTAATAAGTGTAATGCTTGCAAAAGCACCTTGAGACCTGGCCTGAGCTGATCTGAACAGATGAAGACAGACTAAACCAAACCCTGTGTTCAGTGAAGCTGGGATGTTCATAATGGGATGCAAGCCTGGGCAAAAGTTCTAGAGACCCTGGGTTTTCTATATGTTCTGGGCACACTCTTGACCTCTCCAATGGAGCCCAAGGGATGAAGAGTACTTCTTTGGCACCAGCTTTTTTTTTGAAGTTGTTGGAAAGGTGACAGAGGTCACACTCATCTCCCTTTGAGATTGATGCAGGATTTGAGTCAGTTTCATTACCTCAGTCTTCATCTCTCCTAAGGTATCTCTAGGAAAGAGGGTGGGACAGTCTATTTGACCATGAGTTTGGCTCATTATTGGCAGAGTGTATCCAGTGCATGCTGGTGGGATAACATGGCAGCAAACAAACCTCCTTCAAGTTACTTTGATGTTGGGGATGTACAGGACCTGGTTTTCATCTGTCATTGTGAGAGTTTGCCGCAGAGGATGGGGGCTTAGGCAACTGAAGTCATGGCCAGCAATGGTGGAGAAAGGGATTAGGGGAGGTTATGGAGTTTGGCAAGAAGAACACTGGAAAAATCATATCTGAAGGAACTTTCTGGAAAGGTTGGAGATGAAGTCAGTCAACATGGACATACATTTTGCAATATCTATATGTAGATATAGGACTTAGACTTGGGTATAGATAAATCAGTATATATGTATAAATAGATATGTCAGTACCTGTAGATTGATATGTGAATTAGGTATAGTCCTTAGAGCTAAAGAGATCAAAGGGTATAGGAAGAAAGTGAGAACAGGGTACTGAGTTGGATGTTCAGCCATGATCTGATTAAATGGTAATGCAGCCTGAAGGGGCCGAATGGCCCACTCCTGCTCCTATTTTCCATGTTTCTATATTTCCATATTGGCAATAGCTAAGTGTCAGGTTTGATGTTCAGCTCAGGGCTAAACAGGATATTAAAAGCTCCACATCATTGGGTTTCTTCCAGGAAATCCAAGAGAATCTGGGGCAAGGTCAGGTATTTGATTTAGTGGTAGGTGAGCACTAGGGAGAGAGTGACCATAATTCAGATGCATTTAGTTTAGCGATAGAAAGGAATAGGTACATGCCACAGGGCAAGAGTTATAGATGGGGGAAGGGCAATTGTAATGCGATTAGGCAAGACTTAGGAGGCATAGAATGGGGCAGGAAAATACAGGGAATGGGGTCAATTGAAAAGTGGAGCTGGTTTAAGGAACAGATATTGCGGGTCTTTGATAGGTATCTCCTGTCAGGCAAGGAGGAAGTGATAAGGTAAGGGAACCGTGGTTTAATAAACAAATTGTATCTCTTGTTAAACGGAAGAGGGAGGCTTATGTGATGTTGAGGTGAGATGGTTCAGATGAGGTGATGGAAAGTTACAGAGTAGCTCAGAAGGATTTAAAGAGAGAGTTAAGAAGAGCAAGGAGGGGACATGAGCAGTCTTTAGCAGGTAGAATAAAGTAGAACCCTAAAGCTTTTTATGGATATGTGAGGAATAAAAGGATGATGAGGATAGGAATAGGGCCAGTCAAAGACAGAAGTGGGAAGTTGTGTGTGGATCCTGTGGTGAGTAGAGAGGTGCTAAACAAATATTTCTCATCTGTTTTCATTCAGGAGAAGGAGAATATTGTAGAGGAGAAGACTGAGATACAGGCTATTAGATTTGAAAGGTTTGAGGTTAGTAAAGAGGAGGTATTATCAATTCTAGAAGGTGTGAAGGTAGATAAGTCCCTGGGCCAAATGGGATTTTTCCAAGAATTCTCTAGGAAGCTAGGAAGGAGATGGCCAAGCCTTTGGCCTTGATCTTTGAGTTGTCATTGTCAACAGGTTTAGTACCAGAAGGATGGAGGATTGTAAATGTTGTGCCCTTGTTAAAGAAGGGCAGTAGAGATGACCCAGGTAATTATAGACCAGTGAGCCTTATGTCTATTGTAGGAAAAGTTTTGGAAAGAACTGTAAGAGATATGATTTATAATCATCTAGCAAGCAACAACTTAATTGCGAATAGTCAACATGGATTCGTCAAGGGCAGACTGTGTTTCACAAACCTTATTGAATTTTTTGAGAAGGTAAGCAAACATGTGGATGAGGGTAGAGCAGTTGACGTGGTATACATGGACTTCAGCAAAGCCTTTGATAAGGTTCCACATGGTAGGCCTCTGGAAAAAATGTGGAGGAATGGAATTGAAGGTGATTTAGGAGTTTGGATTAGAAACTTGATTTCTATAAGAAGGCAACGAGTGGTGGTTGATGGAAAATATTCTTAGAGTCCGGTTACTAGTAGTGTGCCACAAAGATCTGTTTTGGGACCGTTGCTGTTTGTCATTTTTATAAATGACTTGGATGCAAGCATAATTGGATGGGTTAGTAAGTTTACAGATGACACTAAAGTCGGTGGAACGGTGGACAGTGTGGAAGGATGTTGCAGGTTGCAGGGAGACTTGGATAAACTGCAGATCTGGGTTGAAAGTTGGCAAATGGAGTTCAATGCAGATAAATGTGAGGTCTTGCACTTTGGGAAGAATATCAGGAAGGCAGAAGACTGGGTGAATGGAAAGATTCTTGGTTGTGTGGATGTGCAGAGGGATCTTGATGTCCATGTACAGAGATCCCTTAAAGATGCCGCCAAGGTTGATAATGCTGTTGAAAAAACATGCACTGTGTTAGGTTTATTGGTAGAGGGATTGAGTTCTGGAACTGTGATGTCATGCTGCAACAGTACAAAACACTAGTGCGGTCGCACTTGGAGTACTGTGTGCTGTTCTGGTCGCCCCATTACAGGAAGGATGTGGAAGCATGGGAAAAGGTGCAGAGGAGATTTACCAGGACGTTGCCTGCTCTGAAGCGAAGGTCTTATGAGGAAAGACTGAGGGACTTGGGTCTGTTCTCATTGAAAAGAAGAAAGTTAAGAGGGGAATTAATAAAAGTTGATCAGAGGATTAGATGGGGTGGACAGTGAGAGTTTTGTTCCCTAGGATGATGATATCTGCTTGTATGAGGGGGTGTAGCTGCAAATTGAGGAGTGATAGATTTAAGAGAGATGTTAGAGGCAGGTTCTTTACTCAGAGAGTGGTAAGGGTGTGGAATGCCCTGCCTGCTAACGTAGTTAACTCAGCCAAATTAGGGGCATTAGGGGATAAGCATATGGATGATGATGGAATAGTGTAGGGAGATTGGCTTAGATTAGTTCACAGGTCAGCACAACACCGAGGGCCTGAGGGCCTGTTTTGCACGTATTGTTCCATGTTCTATGTTCTATAAGGGTGTGGGATGGCTGGTGAACTCCAAGTAGGATGCTGGCCAGAAATGTTATTATTTGCCTTCCAGTGTGCTGACTGATGTGTTTTTTAAAAATATATTATTTTACTTTAAGTATTTTAAATATAATGAGGTTTTATTTTTTTCGTGATAATGGTTGCTCACCATTGGAGTGCTTATTGTGCAGAGGGAAATTCACCAGGAAGTAGGAAATCCTGTGGCTTCCTGAGGAACACTGCACTGGGAATGCATGCTAGTGGAAATAACCGCTGCTGTTGGATACATTTCTCAAGTTATAAGCTGAAACAGGTTGAGTCTGGGATGTTTGGGCAGCTGGGAGATCCAGATATCAGGGAGGGTAATGCATCTGACATTTTACTGTGGTCTCAGTTAGAATTGGTGCATTGTTGATGATCTTTGTTGCCCACTTGAGTCCTTGAAGTTGTACTTTTTCTTGAAATTTTGATTAGTGTTTGTCTATTTCTAATCAAGGTGGGTGCTGGGAAGGGAGTTGGTTTGCTTAGTGACTAACTGGATACCATGTGGATCTGAGCTGTGCCAACAGCAAGTGATTAAATTCCTGTTCTGGGTGAGGTAAATTTGGAGCCTGTCCCTATCCTCAGTTTACCATTTGTAAAAACCACAGCGCTTCACTGGAATCCAGAGAATAATTACCAACAAATTGCCTTTTAGACCGTGGGCTGAAGATGTTATTCCAAACAAACACACATATTAGCTCAAAGGCTTCTGCTTGAATTCCTAACTAGGTGGGAATTAGACAATGAATGGCAGAATCCTTAGGAGTACTGATTGGGTGTGCAGGCCCACGGGTTACTGAAGGTAGCAGTGCAGGTAGATAAGGTAGTAGAAAAGGCCTATGGCATGCTTGCCTTCATTTGAAGGGGAATTGAGTGCAAGGATAGACAAGTTATGCAGTTTTATAGAACTTTAGTTAGGCCACACTTGGAATATTCAAGTATTGATGTATAGCTCTGGTCACCACACTACCAGAAGGATGTGGATGCTTTGAACACGGTACAGAAAATGTTTACCAGGACGTTGCGTGGTATAGAGGACTTTAGCTTTAAACAAAGATTGGATAGACTGGGTTTATATTCACCAGAACACATTGGAACTCTCGACCTTAACATTTCCCCATTCTTCAAATTGTCTTCAATGGAGATGTTTTGAACAATGTCACATTATCCTCTCTTTTCACATTGGTCATCTCTCATTACCTCAGTCGACTGGAAGGAGGAAGTTTGTTCCATGAATAAGCACGCTATAGAAGGATCAGTGGTGCTGGAAGAGCACAGCAATTCAGGCAGCATCTGCACGTGGATGCTGCCTGAATTGCTGTGCTCTTCCAGCACCACTGATCCAGAATCTGGTTTCCAGCATCTGCAGTCATTGTTTTTACCACGCTATAGAAGGATGCCATTCAGACTGTCAAGTTATTGTCCACTCCTTTCAAGAGTAATTCTGTTAGTCCCACTCTCTTACCCATTTCCTGTTTAATTAGTTCATGAGATGTAAGTGCTGACGAGGCTGGCATTCATAATTGCTCTAGTGAAACTGATGGTGAGCTGCCCTCTTGAACTGCTACAGGCCAGTAGGCATACAGACAGCTTCAGTGCTATTACACAGAGAACTCCAGCAAGATGGTGTGTCTCCTGGGAGGCAACTTTCAGATAGTCGTGTTCCTTTGTACTACCCTTATAGGAAATACGCAGGTTAAGTTGATTATCCATGCTAAATTACCCAATAGCGTCTAGGGATGTGTCAGTTGGGTGAATTAACCATGGTAAATGTGGGGTTGCAGGTGTGGGGTGGAGGGGGTGTGTGGATCTGGGTGGGATGCTGTTCAGAGGGTTGGTGTAGTTTCCAAAGGCCAAATAGCCTTTATCTCCTCTTTGGATTCTATTCTATTGGCTGCACTTGACCTCCTCAGCAAAATCCTTGACTGAATCTTCCCCCAGCCAGTCTGAATGACAATTGTTCATCACTTTCAGGCAGTATTTCCCAGAAACCAACATTGACTGCCAAGAAAACTTTGTTTCCTCAGGCTGTCATTGGTTCTTATGTAGTTATTGCTTCACCTTGTTCTTCTTGATTTGAACAAATACCGATGCTAACATATATTGTGCAGCTGTGTCAATGGACTCGGCTGCTTTCATAGATTTAGGCCTGCATCATTAATAACTTTTGAGGCTCCTCTTGTTGAATACTGAAAAGACACCATTGACAGAAATATTTTTCCTAACATTTTGTAATCAACCTGTTCAGGCATGTTAGAACATACTTCAGGCACATTTGAACCTGGATCACCTTGCTCAGGGGCACAGTCATTATCAATGCACCACAGTGTCCTTGTGTAGGAGCCGATCTTATGATTTTCTGATCCATACTCAGACATACTATCCGTTGTGCCCTGGCCCCGCTCACTTCTTAAATTAACCTGCTCAGGTATGTTACAGCACACCTCTGGAGCAGGTGGGACTTGAACCCAGGCCTCCTGGCCCAGGGTAGGAACGCTACCCGTGGGCGGCATGGTGGCACAGTGGTTTAGCACTGCTGCCTCACAGCGCCAGAGACCTGGGTTCAATTCCCGCCTCAGGTGACTAACTGTGTGGAGTTTGCACATTCTCCCCGTGTCTGCGTGGGTTTCCTCCGGGTGCTTCGGTTTCCTCCCACAGTCCAAAGATGTGCAGGTCAGGTGAATTGGCCATGCTAAATTGACTGTAGTGTTAGGTAAGGGGTAAATGTAGGGGTATGGGTGGGTTGTGCTTCAGCGGGGCAGTGTAGACTTGTTGGGCCGAAGGGCCTGTTTCCACACTGTAAGTAATCTAATCTAATCTACCACTGTACCACAAGGAATACCTCAGGTTTATGACACTCCTCTGGAATAGAAGGGACTTGAACCCAAGCCTCCTGAAACTAGTTTTCCCTACATTTACCTCAAGTGCTCATCCAATTATCCCTTCATTAAAACATTGTTCTCTCGTTCCTGAGTTCCAATTGGTCTTGGGCAAACCCCTACCAGACCTCACTAGATAATAACAGCTCTATTCAGCAAGGCTGCTCCTGCTTTGGATCTTTCACATCTCTATCTTAGCCTTATCTAAATAAGACTCTCCCTCTTTCAATAAGTGCTGCAAAATCTATTAGCATTCTAATGTCCATCACACTGGTTACAGGTCTCTGGTACTGCGTCTCCATTCTTCCCACCATCAAGTCCTAATGATGTGCATCTGGTCAAATCAAAGTAGTATCATTATAAACTAGCAAACCACTCTTCTTACCAAAATGTATCATCTGTCACTCATTACGCTTCATCTACCACAGCTTTTCCCAACCGATCAGCCTGTCCGTGTCTTCTTCATGTCTACCACACAATGTTTACAGCACTTCTGCAAATTTTGAAAACATTCCCCACCCTCCCAACATCCAAGCCTGGGTTATCAAGAGAAGTGGTTAATCTCAAACTAAACCCGCTGCACCCTATTATATTGACCGAAAAGCAATCACTCACCTGGAGTCAGTTCCTGGCCCTCAACCCCACCTTGTATTCGCAATGCTATTTATTACATAGGCTTTAACTATGCTCAGTACGTCTAATTTTAAAAATGAAGAAAGCCCTGCAAGGTGTTCTCCCTTTGGTTGGAAATAAATGATATTCTCATCGCAGAGACCCCTTGTTGTCGGTTGCCTTTATACAGCAGCTGCTGACCCAAGCTTCACCCTGCATGTCACAATGTGCAGTGAGGGCAGCAAACCCCTGACTACTGGGGTGTACTCTCAGCTCAAATTAGACTAGGGTTGTGCATGTGCATGTGTGCACTGGGGGAGGCGGTGGGATTAAGGGAGTGTTAGCAAACTGTTCAGAGGCTCCAATGTTTGTAGATGTAGTTTTGAGTCCTGCTATGCCAGCTGGTGGAATTTAAATTCAATTAATAGCACATATTAGGAGCAGAAGTGGGCTATTCTGCCCCTCCAGCCTGTTCTGCCATTGAATAGGATCATGGCTAATCTGATTGTGGCCTCAACTCCAATATCCTGCCTATTTTGATCCTCTTTGCCTCACTTGCTAATGTTATGGACCAGACCAATCCCCCTCAAAATATATTAAGAAGCTAACCTAAGCCTCAACCTTTTCTTATTTTGAAAGGTTAGTGTGAGGCATTGTGTTCCACTGCAATTCGATTAGCCAAAACACACTTTATTCTTACGCTACAGTTAAAATACAAACAAAAGAAAGACCAATTGGAATAACTCAACTCTACTGGAAAACTTAACAGAATAATAGATCATTTAACTACTAAACAGCAACTGTTTCATAGTAACATCCCATAAACACGCCCTTGTATACAGGAGACTGTAAGACAGGTCATCGTTGGAACCCTACACCACCATATTCCAGTTTTATTTGATCTGATAACATTATGACGTAGCTTCACACACACAGGGAGATCTTCAACTTGTTTGGAGTTGCACCCTCTTGTAAGGGCTTACAATAGAGTCCCAATAGTATTCCCAATTCCTCCGCCTCTGCTGCATCTGCTCCCAGGAGGATCAGTTCCACCACAGAACACACCAGATGGCCTCCTTCTTTAAAGACTGGAATTTCCCCTCCCATGTGGTTGAATATGCCCTCCAACACATCTCATCCACATCCTGCACCTTCGACCTCAAACCTCACCCCTCCAACCACAACAAGGCCAGAACCCCCCCCACCTCGGTCCTCACCTTCCACCCTACCAACCTCCGCATAAATCATATCATCCGCTGACATTTCCACCACCTACCAATGGACTCTACCACTTGGGATATATTTCCCTCCCCACCCTTATCTGCCTTCCACAAAGATCATTCCCTCCACGACTACCTGGTCAAGTCCATGCCCCCTCCCAAGCCACCTCCCCGCCTGACACATTTCCCTGCCACTGCAGGAATTGCAAAACCTGTGCCCACACTTCCCCTCTCACCTCCATCCGAGGTCACATTGGAGCCTTCCACATCCATCAACGGTACACCTGTACTTCCACACGTCATTTATTGTATCCTTTGCTTCCGATGCAATCTCCTCTACATTGGGGAGACTGGACACCTTCTCACAAAGCGCTTTAGGGAACATCTCCGGGACACCTGCACAAGTCAACACCACTGCCCTGTGGCCAAACATTTCAACTCCACCTCCCACTCTGCCGAGGACATGCAGGTTCTGGGTCTCCTCCATCACCACTCCCTCACCACCTGACACCTGTATGAAAGATGCCTTATCTTCCACCTCAGGACCCTTCAACCCCAGCGTATCAATGTGGATTTCACCAGTTTCCTCATTTCCCCTCCCTCCACCTTACCCCAGTTCCAACCTTCCAGCTCAGCACCATCCTCATGACCTGTTCCACCTATCAATCTTACTTCCCACCTATCCGCTCCACCCTCCTCTCTGACTTATCACCTTTGCCCCCACTTCCATCCACCTATTGCACTCTTAGCTACCTTCTCGCCAGCCCCACCCCCTCCCATTTATCTCTCCACCCTAGAGGCTCCCTGCCTCATTCCTGATGATGGGCTCCAGCTCAAAATGTTGATTCTCCTGCTCCTCGGAGGCTGCCTGACCTGCTGTGCTTTTCCAGCAACACACTCTTGGCTCTGATCTCCAGCTTCTGCAGCCCTCACTTTCTCCTTACAATAGACTCCCTCTGCAATAGAGTCCCTCTGACATAGAGACGTTATTAATCCAGTAAAGTGACTGTGAAGGGGACAAGACCAGGCTGACGACTTTCTTTTAGCAGAACAGTCAATATTTAAACAAAAAGCTGGCAGAAAATGGAAGAGGTTTTCTTTGGACAGGAAAAGCTGAAATAATGAATCATCCTGCAAAAAGTCTTTGTTTGCTCTTCATGAAGTCTAATTGATGGATTCACTGCAGGGATCAATCAGCACAAACCTCACAATTTTCGGGCTGTGAAAAAAGTCAGCAGTGACTAGCTTTGCGTACTTTGACTTTCAGATTCCCTTTTCTGTTACTAGAAGCTACATTCTGGGTGGCTAAATGAAAGAGTATACCACACCACCAGCCTTGATAATTAACCCCAAGATATGGTGTCTAAGATCTAGCAAGCTCCTCTTAAATTCTTTTTTTTTGTAATTTCATTGGAAATCGAAAGATAAATGGAACTCAACGTGCCTGGTTTAAAGCTTAAATCAACCTGACAGTTAACTGTCAATCAGCATTAATGGGTGCATTCTCTGTGGCAATGCCTCTATCAATAAGTGTCGACTTGCCACCCAGTCAGCACTGTTCTCTAATATAGTAGTAAAAAGAGCATAGATGGATCTAATGAATGAAACCTCTGAAACTGACTGCAACAAAGTTATTCAGTTAATTTTAATTAATCGATCCAGAAATTCCCTATTCAATTATTCCAACTTGCCTGAATGAGTGCAGTTCTTCACACCCTCCAGGACAAAGGATCCTGCTTGATTGGCACGACAGCCAGAAACATTCACTTCCTCCATCACCAAGGAGCAGTAATAGCAATATATAAGTTGCCCTGGAGAAATTTACCAAAAATCCTTGGACTGCACCTTCTGAACCTACAACCAAAGGATAAGGGCAACAGACCACCACCTGTAAGATCCCCTCCGAGCCACTCATCTTCCTGACTCAGAAATATATAATTGTTCCTTTAGTGTCACTGGGTCAAAAACCTGGAACATTTTCTTCAATGTCTTTGTGGACTTACCTACTCCCGCAGTTCAAGAAGGCAACGCCACAGCACCTTCTCAACTAGCTTTCTCAAAGGTAGATAGAGACAGGCAATGAATGCTGGCCAGTCAATGACGCCCACATCCCACAAAGTGAATGATGAATAAAAGATGGGCAATAAATTCTGGCCCAGCCGGCAGCACCCATGAATGAATTTCAGAAAATGTGGAGAGGATGTGTAAATGCATCCTCTCCACATCACATCCAATGCAGATACATTATATTTTCCTGGAAAAATATTGACACTTTTTAATGCTGGCAATGTTATATATTGGAAGACAGTAATCATTGACAAAGCTTGCACAACAGTTCAGTAATTTGGATTGTCACAACCAAGTGCCTTTTATGTGTATCAGGGAGTGTTCCTAGCAAGTCTAAAATAGGATGCAGGGCAGGAGAGGGCTAGATTCATGCCATACATTTTGGTGTCGGCATCAGAATTGATGGAAATTTAATTTAAAATTATTAGCAACTCTAATAATTAATAGCTCCTCTATAATAACATCCATGGATAAATTAATGATTTGCAATAGTTTTGACATTGAAGGGGATGCACTAATTTTGATGCCAAACGTTTCAATTTCAGTGGAATTTGAATTCCTATTGAGATTACAAATATCAGGCGACTGGAATCCGACTCAACCTGAGGTAAAGCCCCAGTCAAAAACAATTAAAATTCAGTCCCCGGTGCAGTCTGTTATAATACCTGCACTGCCCAGGGTTGTAGTAAACTGCAATTTAGTAGTACTGTGCAATCCACTCATTGTAAGATCAAAGAGCTGATGATTTGCTTGGTGAGAAATGCTTTAGAGCATTTTTTTCAGCTTCGACATCTATCACCTGCTGTGAAGGGTGTATGATGTTCTGTAGCAACAGCTTGTTTGTGTTTTTTTAAAATTTAGTGCTACTTGGGTAACCACGGTCCAATTTTCACAATTACATCCCAAAGCTGTAACATGCAGGGTTTACACTTCCCATGTCTGACTGTCAAAACAAACATGAGGTTTTTAGAAAGAATTGATTCTCTCAATAAAATTTGCATGGCTGTAAATTAAACTCTGAGTCCATATGCCGATAGACTGTATTGATGTTTGTAACACATTACAACATGTGTAAATAGTGTCTATTTTAATTATGTGTGTTTATTCTTGTTTATTCCACTAAAAGTTCACAAGCCGTTTATTAAAACTTGTATCCTGAGTGATTTCTATGGACAAATGGTAATGTAACCTCAAGTTCTGCTGAAGCACATTTATTAATCACATTCACACACACAGACATCAAAAAGAGATTGCACCCTTCCCATTTGATTGTCGTTGCTCATCATTCAAGCTTACCAGGTAAAAGTGCACCAACAATAATTACAGTGCATGATTGTGGCCAGAAATCCCACTAGATAAGCTGCAAAATTAGTCAGTCAGTCCAGTCCAAGTATTCTGATAATATCGAACAAAATAAAACCCCAAAGAACTGTGAATCTGGCAAGCAGAACCAAAATCAGAGATTGCTGGAAAAAAGCTCAGCAGGACTGGCAGCACCTGCAGAGAGAAAGCAGAGTTAACATTTCGGGTTCACTGACCTTTCTTCAGAATTCAGTTCTCCTGAAACTTCGTGTAGCTCTTGTGGTACAGCTTTTGATGGGCTGGAGGGCCTTTTCTGTACTGTGTGAGTCTTACTTCCTACGAAGCTATCAGTTCAGAACTAGTCTCATTTCCTAGTTCAAAGCTGAATTGGCTGGTACCGTTTTACCAGAAGCTTCTTCTATGAAATGGTAAATGCAGCATTTGACTTTAGATGCATGCTTATCCAGGATTGGATTATTCCACTTCGCATGGTGTGGTGGACCTTTGTTAAAGGCAATGGGAGGGAGAGATTTATGGCACAGAAGGAGTTTGTAGTGATTGGATCTCTCAACTATGAGATAGAGTCGTAGAGTCATAGAGATGTACAGCATGGAAACAGACCCTTCGGTTCAACCTGTTCATGCTGACCAGATATCCCAACCCAATCTAGTCCCACCTGCCAGCAGTCGGCCCATATCCCTCCAAACCCATCAATCAGGAAGCGCTGGCTGACTAATATAACCAGGGCTTAAGATGAATTACAAAGGAAGGTGATGGCTAAACTTGCAGAGGATGACTGCATTGAACAGATGAATGAACAGAAAAGGCATATGAAACAGCTTGAACTAAGAAGGCTGTGGAAAAAAATAATTGAAGATCGACGTCAACAATTTGAAGCAAACCAACAATGGGAAAAAAATATAAACAGAGATTATACAACCAGGAGATAAAAGAAAATATAAATGGGGTTTCAGAATCTTCTCAGCACAGGGACTGACTCTGAGCTGGCTGACCACAATAAATAAAGAGTGACTTGGTGTTGAGATACTAGCCTCTGTGCAATTATTTCAGAGTCCATCAAACCTACTACGTCTGTCCTGGTAGGACCAGAGCTATTTGGGTAACCTCACTTTCCAGCTTGTGGTCTGTAGCATTGTAGGTTATGGTACTTCAAGCTTATATCCAAGCATTTTTATCAATTGGAAATTATTTCAAGATTCAGGCAGAGGTGTAAAGGAATAGCAGAAGACTGCCAGGGTAGAACTCATTTGAGACAAAACAAGTTGGTGTAGATTAGATTACATTACAGTGTGGAAACAGGCCCTTCGGCCCAACAAGTCCACACCGACCCGCCGAAGTGCAACCCACCCATTCCCCTACATTTACCCCTTTACCTAACACTACGGGCAATTTAGCATGGCCAATTCACCTGACCTGCACATCTTTGGACTGTGGGAGGAAACCCACGCAGACACGGGGAGAACGTGCAAACTCCACACAGTCAGTCGCCTGAGGCGGGAATTGAACCTGGGTCTCCGGCGCTGTGAGGCAGCAGTGCTAACCACTGTGCCACCGTGCCGTATTTGAAGACGTTACAAATGAAGTAAACAATAACCATAAGTTAATTTATTTAGATTACCAGGAAACTTGTAAAGTTGCACATGAAAGGCTTCCAGTAATATTAAACACCGTAGGAATAACGGAGCACAAAACAATGAATCCGGGACCCACAGCGGACATTGTGTTAGATTGAGATGAGGTTATAAGTAAAATCCTGTAGGGGTCAGTACATTGATGCTGTTTCTAATCTTCGTGAACATACCAGATATCAAAACCAAGTGCAATTGTGGCAAATCTGCTGAGAACACTGAAGCAGAGAGACATGAAAGGCAGAGGCTGCAACAACTGATTTGATGATATAACTGGGCCAAAAAGTAGCAAATTAAATTTAACTCTCTAACACAAAGATTTGCTCAAAACGTATTTGCCAAATATCTGCAAGCAATGAATTGATCTAACGAGAAGAATGCATTCAGAGCTGTAGGAGATGTGTAGACCATCTGAGTAAGCCTCAAATGTAAGAACACAATCATAGACATTTAAAATTATATCAAAGGACTTACATTGCATGTTAGTAATATTTAGCCCCATCTAAGCTGATAGACAACCTGTTTTGAAAAGTACAAGTTCAAACAAGAAAAATGGAAACCTAACTTAAGAAACTGAAATTATGAATTGAGTAGTTGATGGCAGTGACTGCAATGTTAATATCTCACTTAGTTCTGGAAACATTAAATTTTTCTCTGTATCCAAGAAAAATATCTGTCTGTAAGTAATCAACCAAGACACTTTAAGTAAGATATCATCTCGACCGTCATCATAATCATGAGTCAGCCCAGAATTTAATATTGACAGTATATCTGATATAGTATTGCAGTGAAAAAAACCTACCTTTCATATGTTGCATAAAAGGCAAATCACAAATGCCACCATTAAATAAACCACCCGACCCAATGAATGTGTAACGATGATAAAATCAAAACACGTCTCGAAAAGCATCATGAAATGTAACAGCAGAGCAGGAATGCCAAGAAATCTTTTTAATTTGACAAAAGAAGAAAGAGGTTCCAGTGTGATCTATCATGAAATATTTAATGTTTCAGAAAATACTCAAAATGTAGACAGTGACACTGAAAATGTAACAGATGACACTGCGGTTGGTGCCTTTTATACACATGATAAAACATTGAAATGTTGAAAAAATAGGTAGCAATTTAAATTTTGATCCAGAGGATTTTGTGAGAATGTAGAGAATGACTAGTAGAAATCATAAAGTAAAATATGTAAATCAAATTTGAGTCAAGCCAAGCAAAGTAAGCTAAAGCAAATGGAAGTAAATATATTGTGAAAAATACGTCTTTTTTATCTAGAAAGTTTTTGAGAATGACAATTTTGTTTGAAGTCACATACATATTTTTATAGTGCTACGATTAGAATGGTTAATTAAGATAATTGTGAAATGAAATTTTCAATCAATTTTTTTAAAAAATGAACTCACAGGAGGAAGGTATCGCTGGCTAGGCCAGCATTTATTGCCCATTCCTAGTTGCTCAGAGGGCAGTTAAGAATCAACCACATTGCTGTGGGTGTGGAGTCATATATGGGCCACATCAGCTAAGGATGGCAGTTTCCTTCCCTAATGGACATTAGTGAACCAGATGGATTTTTCCTGACGATTGACAATGGATTCATGGTCATTGCTGGACTCTTAATTCCCAATTCCACTGGTGAAATCATATTCCTCCATTTGCTGTGACAGGATTCAAACTTGGGTCCCCAGACAAAGGTTTCTGGATTAACAGTCCAGTGATGTTACCACTGGGCTATTGTGTCCCTTGTAGGACAGAAAAAAAGATTCAAATAAATTACATTATAAAAACAGTTTGTGGTTTAATTTTCAGCTTCAGTATATATCTCATTTAGTATGCCTGTCTGGAGGGTGAACGGTCAAATTATTACTTCATAAAAGCATTTTCTTTATTTTAATTTTTAATTTTTTTTTGTCCTCACTCCTTTACTTTTCCTGGTGTAGCCCATCTTTTTTTCTGAATTTCAGGAAAGGAAACTTCCTCTATATTACTAGGCAATGGATATATGATTTATTTTCCAAAAGTGGGAGGTATTTAGGGTCGTAATCCAATGTTTTCTCTTCTGCGAAGTGTTAATCATATTAAGTATGGCTTTTGACAATGTGTGAGTAGATATTCTAGTCAAATGATTCTAATGAACTAAATGCGTTGGAAATGTTTGATAAAATATGGAAAAAATATGTATTATATATATTGAGAGAGAGAGGGGGAGAGAGAGAGAGTGCGGGGGAGGGGGGGGGGGGGGGGAGAGAAAGAGAGAGAGAGAGAGAGAGAGAGAAAACATTCCTGACATGAATGTCTTCTGGTATGCCACAATGTCTGATAAAATGCAACTGAATGGTTAGCTTCTTCACTAAGAAAGCTGATAGAAGCGCCCCGTTAGAACATGACTTGGGTTTATGGACAAGAACAGCCTCAGAAAAAGACTATGCTATGTGTCCATTTGTTTCCTCCCCTTAACTAAAGTCACTCATATCACAAAGTGTGCTTGGTACTACTGTTACTAATCTGAGGTCCTCTGAATCAGTCAGTGGATGGTGTTTGAGGCTTTAATATGGATTGGTTTGCCATCTGGTTCATTATTTGGATGCCCTTCGGCCTTTCTCCCCATAAATAAATAAATAAACAAACAGATAATCAGTTTCGGTTCAGTGAATCTAAACCGTAATGGCTCACATGGACAAACAACATGATGACACTTTGATTAGTGGCCAATTTGAATGAGCTACTAGCAGGCATTTTAGTTCCTACCAGACCTTATTCTAAGAGGTTGCCAATGGCCTAGGGAGATGAGAAGTGAGGTCTGTTGGCAAAACAGATCTAGATAAACTTCTGATCAATATGACTGAGAATTGGATAATATGTTAATGGGGAGGCATAGAGTCATTACAGCACAGAAGGAAGTCATTTGGCCCATGAAATGTCAATGGACATTAACAACTTATCTTGAATGTTGTTCAGTGTGAATATTGCTGAAGAGAAACATGATGCTGACGTTTCTCTCATTCATCACTACGATTACAAGATTGCGATATTTTGAATTATCACAACAGTTTATACTTCAAGAAAAAAAGATGCTGATTGGTTGGTAAATTGATTCTAATTATATATTCTCTAGGCTCCTAGATAGTTAAAAAAAGACAGAAACTTGAACTTATTCTGCTTGTTTGCAGAGAATGGCTTCTTATATATGAATGCAAGTTGCTTCTAATAGGTATAAACTTGCAAACTGCACGTCCAACTGATTATTTTAAATTGATTATCTGTGTAGATATTGATGCACTCAGGATTATTAAGCAAGAGGTGTCCAATCATCAAATCACATCTAACAGTGAGCGTTTTGTTCTGGGATTTATATGAGTAGATTACATGAGGTGACTTGGCAACCAACTAACACCTTTTAATCTTGTAGGACAAATTGCTGCGGTTATTTGAAATCTGGTATTCTTGCACTGGTCCTGATGAATATATACAAACACTTCAGCAACGTGTTTCTCTGCTTGGCAATATTCAAATTGTTTAATACATTTGTTTCTCAGTGAAATATTATTAATATCAAGAAATCATACAATTGGAAATGGAGTCAGTGGCTTCTGTGTTCACAGCTTGAGTCTGAGAGCATGTTTTCAGTGCAATCTGGAGCAGGGTGAGAGAAAATGGGCTTACTGCTGACAGGAATTTGGGACAGACATCTCACTGTTTACACAGAGTGTGATTAGCAGCTGGAATGGGTCTGCAATAAATGATGTTTAAAGGAAAGATTAGCTTAGTTTAGGAAATAACAATGACCTAGAATCGGAAAATTGCTGAGCCTTGTACCCAGAAGAATGCAAACCAAATAATCAGCATCCAAAGGTTAGTGTGTGAATTTTGGAACTGTTTTCTTAGACACACAATCAATGGGAACAGGAATTTGGGAACAGATTCATTTTGGGGTTGCCTTTCAAACTTTGATGTTTGGTACAAATGTCAGATGGCTGGGAGCAGGATTGCTACTAGATTCAATCAGGGGAAGGGGATTTGACTTTGGACAGGAGAGCAAAGGGACCAACATTCATAAAGGAAGTATTTTGTTTTTAAAAGGCCAAAGAAGTAAAGTTAAACAGAACTTAGGGACTTTTCAAGAGGAATTGAAATGAAGAAAGCTTTCTCAAATATGGAAAACTGGAAGTAACAAGAAGTGTGGTATAAAAGTGCCCGTGTTGCAAAATTGTGACAGCTGTTAGCATTAGGTCAAAGCACTGGCAATGCAGAAGACAGAGATGCAGTCTGTTATTCACATTGTTTGCTTTTGTCGTACAGTGAAATATTAAAAGGTATTATCTCTGAGCATTGATCCACGCAGTCATGATACAAGCTTTGCTAACCCATTCCACCAGCACCAGCTGTGTTGTACCATCAGGATGCCTTTAAACTGTGCCTCTCTCAAATGTGCTTTTCCGATAGATGCTGGTTTCTTTTCTATTTCTCTCTCTGCATTGCATGAAGAAAGCAACATCTGCAAACTTCCTTCCTTTGGGAACTGGATTGCTTTATTATAGAAACCGAGCCAGATCATTAATGCACCGTGTCCACACACTTGACTTCTGTCATAAATTTTCATAGACCATTTATTACCTGTGAAATTTCTGTTATGCAGGACAAATTAACACACAAAGCCAGAGCCATTGATTTCTCAGACATCATCTTATCAACTACTGCCAGTAAATAAAAATGAAAATTTCAGGTGCTTAATCTTGGCTAGCTACAGGATAGAGCATTGGGACAACACTCCATCCATAAGTCAATAAGCTGCATCCTGTCCATTAATTGAAAGCACATGGACGTGGCACCACTGAGCTGGTTTTGAAAGGCTCAGTGCCCATCAAACTAAATGGTGCCAATCCCAGCATAATCAATAAATATATATTGTTCTGACTCAATTAATAGCTAAGTGTTTGAACCATCGCAAAATAAACTGTACAGCACATAGACAAATGGTTCATGCAACTGGTCCAGATTTGTATTTATTCTCCATCTGATATTCTTCTGACCAGTTAATCTGTTTGATAGTGTTAGTTAAGGAAACCATGCTGGCCAGGAATGAGGAGAATAAGGAGTACGCCCTCATAGCCTTTTCCAAATATCTTAAGCCTGGGCTTCGCATCTTATCTGAAACAAAGCATCTCCAGTTACACATCATTGCAGATGTGTCAACCCTAAATTACATACTAAGGTCCTGGAGTAGGGCTTCAATTCTTTCTCAGCACAGGCTTAACAATTCAGCCATGAACAACACTAAAAGTGGCTTGAACTATTGAAATTGAAAAGTGATATTAGATTTACTAATTTATGTTCCTCCTGTTTGTATTAAAAATATTGCAGGAACCTTATACAATGAATACACAATCGTCACAAGCTTGTAAATAAACCAAAAAGGATGGTCAAAGTAAGCAATATTTTTCAATTTTTCTGTATTCATGAGATTTAGACTACACCTGCTTTTAATTCACATGTTTGTCTGCATGTTTGCATATTACCTGATCTCTGGAGACTAATTACACAGAATGGACATAATCTCAACAAAGAGAGTAAAAGAATAAACATTTCTTACACTTAAGGGAAATGACAAATAAACAGGTGAAGGAGAAAGAATTGGAAGAAAGGTAAAATGCTGAGGATCATGGAAATCTGAAATAAATACAGAGAATGCTGGGCCCGTGAGACCCAGGTCTGGCAGCGTCTGTGGGGAGAGAAACACAGTTAATGTTTTCAGTGACTGTTCTTCAAAACTGAGAGGTGGTGGAGAAAGGTTTTGACAGGGGGCAAAGGGAAAAACAGTTATTGATTATGAAGAAAAAGATGCAAAATTAAAGAACAAAAGGATGGGAATGGGGGGCTCTGTTTACAATGAGCAAAGTAAACGAGACCAAGCTGCTGGGGGAGACAATGTAAGAAAAATGGAGAACAGACATCATGTGGGCTGCTCCTGAAGTTATTGAATTCAATATTGAGACCTGGCGGCTGTAAGGTAGAAAATAAATTGGAATAATAAGAATTGGAAGAACGGACTATAAAGATTGGATGAAGACAGGTTAAAGTTGGAATGAAGACAGGAACCCACATTTTGATATTTAAATTGAAAACCATTTCCCTCAAGTGGATTGACTCCCTGGATCTTGTCCCAAGCCATGTTCAAACTAGAAGTGGGTAGATTACGATTATGTTCAGCTCCAACTGCAGATTTCAAATGCTTGAAGCTCTGACAGGTCTCCAGCCACCAACTGTTTGACCGAAGTTAGAAATCAATGTAGGACAGTGAGAGCAAAGGTGAAAGGTGAATTACATTTGGTGTGGGATGGGATATTGCCACACTTAGTGCTTGTCCTGCTTCCCAATGTAGTGAGTTTCCAAGTATTTTAATATCTGTGATGGGAGCAAAATAGAAATTTCAATTAGCAATCTGCCAGCTTACTCTAAAGCTCTATTTCAGGAGCTGTTCAGGGGCTTTAGTAGAACAGGAAAATTAGTTTCATTTCCCACATGGAGAAAAGTATAAGAGGACATTGATCTTAAAATGAATAAAATACATATATTTACTGGTCTGTAACATTTGCTAGTGTTAATAATAGAGGCTACTTTGGCAAGTCTCAAGTGGGCTGAACAAGACAAATTGAATCAGAAGCATTGAGTTAAATGGCACATTAGTGAATGTCCCCTCTTTCTGCATTACATAAAACATAACACAAGAAATTATTTTTATTGCTACATCAATGGTATTTTATTTCAGGCTATTAATACTTGTAGAAAGCATTTCAACAGACCTTGAATCTTCATACAGAACAGTTTTTGTTTCCCATTAGGCAATTTGCTCCACCGTTTTGGAAAGAAAGCAGCAAAGGGGGATTAAATTTAGTAATGCTAAACAGAAATATCCCAGAGGCTATACAACAGAGGCTTTAACAACTTAGCTTCCAGCTGATATAAAGACTAGATTTCTGACTGAATGCTTTGCCCAGTGTGGTCTCTTCGTATTTGTCTTTTGAGACAAAGATGACTGTTGTAGTGGTGCAGCTAAACCAAACCTTCAGACAACCACTGCTGGCACCATGTTGTATGGAGGAGCTGGACTTTTGGTCACCCAGAGTTTGATTTGCTGCCATTACCTTCCTTTGAGATTGAGATCCACAGGACTCGCGTTGTCTGTTACGGTAGAAGAAAACCATTTGGCACAGTAAATCCTTGCATAAAGTGGCTCAGTTTAATGTTTAACAACAGTAGGTTAAATGGGGTCATCATGGTTGAGTGACATAGAATTCATATTAATGCCTCTCTCCTGCATGATCCGATTGGAGACCACCGCGTCCCAAAATCGGGGTGGCAGCCTCTCTTCACCCCCCAGATTCTGAGTTCCGGTCTCTTGCCCCAATCCATCCACATGTTCTTTGTTCTCTTAGACCTGTGCTCTTGTACAAGATGCATATCTGGATCTCCGATGTTGTGGAAGCATGATTCCCAAAGGTTCAGATGTGCTGTGGCTGTACAAGTTATATTGATATGAAATACATTTTTACAAAGACTATTGGGAGATTAAATGATCTTCAAGATAAGGAACAGTTCTTTTTTTGACTCCATCCAAATCCTTAGGCTATCATAGAGTCATAGAGATGAACAGCACAGAAACAGACCCTTCAGTCCAACTCGGCCATGCTGACCACATATCCTAAATTTTCTAGTCCCATTTGCCAGCATTTGGTCCATATCCCTCCAAACCCTTCCTATTTTTACACCCATCCAGATGCCTTTTAAATGTTGTAATTGTACCAGCCTCCACTATTTCTTCTGGCAGCTCATTCCATACATGCACCACCCTCTATGTGAAAAAGTTGCCCCTTAGATCCCTTTTAAATCTTTCCTTTCTCACATTAATCCTATGTCCTCCAGTTCTAGACTCCCCATCCCAAGGAAAAGATCTTGTATATTTACTGTATCTATGCCACTCATGATTTTATAAACCTTTATAAGGTCACCCCTCAGCCTCTGATGCTCCAGGGAAAACAGCCCCAGCCTGTTCAGGCTCTCCCTATAACTCAAACCCTCCAGCCCAGGCAACATCCTTGTAAATCTTTTTTGAACCTTTTCAAGTTTCACAACATCCTTCCGATAGGAGGGAGACCAGAATTGTGCACAATATTCGAAAATATTGTGGCCTCACCAATGTCCTGTACAGCCACAACATGACCTCCCAATTGCTATACTCCATGCTCTGATCAATAAAGCAAAACATACCAAAATTCTTCTTCACTATTCGTTAGAATGGCTGGAGCTTAATGCAGTTTTCAACATTAATACTTTCAGAACTATTATCTCATATGACATCCCCCCAAGGTTTTTCTTCCCTATGAATAACATTTGTACATTCATGTGCATAATTCCATTTCCCACCACCTCATCTCCAGCCCTCCTCCTCCTTGCACCAAATCTCTGGCTTCACAAATTCAGGCAGTGGGGAGGTTTTGCTATCATGCCAAAACATGGTATCTTTGAACTAGGAAGATTAGTAAATTTTTGTAAGTTTTTATTTGTTTTTGGGATGTGGGCTTTGCTGGCCAGGCCAGCATTTATTGATCATCCCTAGGGGCCAGTCAAGAGTTATCCATATTGCTGTGGGTCTGGAGTCAAATGTAGGCCAGACCAGGTAAGGATGGCATATTTCTTCATTCAAGGACATGCATGAATCAGATGGCATTTTACAATAATTGACAGCTTGGAGTTTCTTGACCTTGATTCTCTTTTGGATCATATGAGATCTGTAAAGAATCTCACCACTGAAAAACATTTTATCTCTGAGGTGGTCTTTCCAGAAGATAGGATTCTCACTGAACCAAGCAATTATTCATTACGTCAGCTGTAAGACCCATAATCTCTTGGATTTCTTTGGCAGAGGAATTCTTTTCTGCTGAAGTGGGGAAAATCATCTGGGAGATGTTTCATCTCATGAATGTCCTTCAAGCTTGACTCTGTTGAAACAGGCATTTTCTTTTTCACAATGTCCTTAATCTCTTGAGCTTTCCTCTTGACAGTGTCCTGCATCTGTAGCCATTGGTCGTCCCAGCTCAGTGATGGCTTCTACCGAGCTGTATGCACTGTTCAATCAGTGCAAATGAGTCCTTATTCTCAATTTGCCAGTCAATCTGTGTTCCAGTATGTAGACTCTACTTATTACATATGACTCCTGTCATTGATGTAAATGCCATGCTGGGATGACATATAAAACTTTTTCATGTAAAAGCACACATGATAATAAGTTTCTATTCTATTCTACTTCAACTTATGAATGAGGTTGGATGTTTTCATTCATCCCTGAGTTTGCTTTATTGCTGAACCCAACATGATCAGTCCTCAGTCATGGTACTTGACGATTGCTGCTAGCATAAGATAATCTCCATTGCCAGTGTTGATAATTCTTCCTTGGAAAATGAAGACTTGTAATTTTTTTTGGACTTCCGGTGTTTTGTCATGTTCCGTTGCACAAATGCCATCCACATTACTATATGATCCACATTTTGTTTTCAAAGCCAGCACAGACTTGTACAAGGCAATCTTGAGCGAAAAAAAATACTCCTGCTAAAAGAATGGAAAATCGTCAAGCCAAAGATAAATGCCATGCTGTACATAACCAATGGCAAAAACAAAATGAATAAAGCGAGAGATAACAACAAGCATAAGTGACAAAATCAAGGTGGAACGAAAAAAGCCAAACTTCACTTTGATAAAACTGTCAAGTCACTTCCAGAATTGAACATTGGAGAACCAGTCAAACATTCTACGCTCTCAACAAAAGTTAGCCCACATGACAACTTGATGTCTGTGTATAGCAGTTGTCACCTTGATCGTACATGGTGAACATGAAAAACCAAAGACATTGTCACAACCACAGACATAAACATACAAATGGAGAAGCTGTGCCTTCAGACAGGTAGCAGATCTGAAAGAAGTGATCTCATAATTTCCACAGGGTACAGATTGACCATCAGTCCCAGAAGTCCACCATTCCCCAGAATGAAAATGGATTAACAACAAGTTACCATGCCAGAAGCACCCCCAAAGGAACAAGACTGCCTGGAGGAAGAATATCACCATAGAATTGAGAAGTGTGCAGAGAAACAGCAACAAAAGCATGCATGCATATCATTCAGAGGCCTGTACAACTTAAAGACTGTACACAATACAAATGCAAAGACTGATGAAAGTGAAACTCACTAGATTTAATGCATGTTTTTGTTAATTGAGAGATAATTTTTTTGTGACCATATGTATTGAGTACTTAGAGTAAATGGTAACTGAAAATTATAGTATATGCATTTTCTTTGGCCTTTTTATGAAAGAGAGGATGTTTGGAGAAATACAATTAGATCCTTCGCATTTCTGGCTCACGTGCTGCAGTTGTGTGACCTCTACCTTTGATGTAAATGTCTTTGTGTTTACTCTGTGACAGTCATTAAACACATGCCAGTTCAAACAGCTATCACCTTCCTTTCAGTTAGGATGTATAGGCTATGGGGATATTTTGGTGATCCTTCAAGTTCTAGAGTTGTTCTGCCTTTCCTCTTCCAATTTCTAATAACATGATCCGATTGAGTGAAGTTTAATGTAGTTTTCAACATGTATCTGCTCAGAACCATTACCTTTCATAACAGTAGTCACGTTCATTGTCATGAATGCAAATAATGATGTTGAACACAATGTGCACTTGAATTGGATTATAGTGAGAGAGTACATGATCATTATTGCCCATTCTTGGTCTAATAGCAAGACAAGTCTAGACGGCATGAGATAGATAGATGGTATAGACTTGATGAACCACTTGACCTCTTCAGTGGTAATTCTAAGAAACAGATGCAGTGCGTGACCAGGCTGCCTCTGTGCCTTGTTGAGCTCAATGGTGATTTAGAACATTGAGGTGACTTCCCTTTAAGACCTTTGGACCTTAGATTAGTCTCAGCTGCCCCATCCGCCAGAATTGGTCACCTTCTTGCCATGATGGACTTTGACAAAGGGTCAGTTAGACTCGAAACGTCAGCTCTTTACTCTCCTTACAGATGCTGCCAGACCTGCTGAGGTTTTCCAGCATTTTCTCTTTTGGTTTCAGATTCCAGCATCCGCAGTAATTTGCTTTTATGAAGATATTTGGACCCATCTGAAATGAGCCACTCCAAAGAGTGCAGTGATTCTGCCTGAGAGATGTGCAAAGCTTGTCTTACACCCCTCACGTGGTACAGCACCATACAGACTGCTGCAGGTTTAATCAGGACACCAGGAAAGGAACTGCAGTCAACCTTTGCATTTGGGCCTACAAAGGTGCAATTCTGGCCAAACCTTCGGC
Source organism: Chiloscyllium plagiosum (assembly GCF_037043375.1). NCBI lineage: Eukaryota > Metazoa > Chordata > Chondrichthyes > Orectolobiformes > Hemiscylliidae > Chiloscyllium > Chiloscyllium plagiosum. Next base: position 15,853,527 of record NW_028270170.1, on the reverse strand, counting down.
TCATTAATCAATGTGCTCATGTTTGGAGATTGGGTACGGGTAGAATTGGATTTGCCATGCCCCTTTGAGTGTGGGAGCCATCTGTCTGAACTGTTTAGTGTAATCCTCTGCAAATATACCAGCAAGGGTGAGGTTATGAAGGGCGTCCAAGAGCATTGGAGGAGGATTTTTAACCGTGGGCGAAAAAAATCTTGTGGGCAACTTAAGTACTAACCACCTACTGGAACACCCACCTCACTTTCGGCTTCTTCCGAATCTGACTGAATTAGAATTTATGGTGTCCGTGATTCAAGGGGATAGCAACTTAGCGTTTTCGCCAATGTAAATTTATTAAAATATATACCGTTTTTCTAAGTATTAACTGAGCAGTTCTGCAAGCAGGAAATTAGTCGCAGCTCCTGCAGCTGAATAAATTATGCAAATAAAGGAATGTTGAATAACATAAAATACACTCAGCTATCAGAGGCAGCCAGATGACAGGAGTAAATCTGAGCATGCCATGAGCAGATTCAGTTGCATAGTCATTATAAATCACTTTAAATGCCTCCAGAGCTGGCAGGTACCATTACTGTAAGGTGCCCACATTACTATAACATTCACCAGTTGAGATTTGTGTTCAAACCCTTGTTACCATCAAGTGACTGTTAAATATATTGCTGGAATTAGCTTTTGATAGGATATTGCATACATATATGAGGGATGTCCTCTCCAAAATGGGCTTTGAGGAGGGAATTGGTAATTGGATCAGACTGCTCTACACCAATATTGTCTTACACCCCTCACGTGGTACAGCACCATACAGACTGCTGCAGGTTTAATCAGGACACCAGGAAAGGAACTGCAGTCAACCTTTGCATTTGGGCCTACAAAGGTGCAATTCTGGCCTTCGGGAAAAGGAGAGGGTGGATCCTGTCGAGCGGTTCCCTGAGCAGAATGTCAAAGCCATTTGGCAGAATGCCTCATTGCCAGAACTTTCCAACAAGCACCAAGACATGGCTTGGCTGGTGGTGAGAAGGGCTCTGCCTGTGAGATCCTTTATGCACGCCCGGACTCTCTGCCACACCGTGGGGGGTACGAGACTGTCACACACCTCCTACTGGAATATGCAGAGGAAGTCTGGAGAGGAATACAGTGGTGTTTGTCGAGGTTCGTCCCGAGCAACGCTGTGACGCGGGACTCCGTGCTCTATGGCCTGATCCCCGGGATGCACACCGAGACGAACATCAACTGCGCCTGGAGGATCATCAACTCGGTGAAGGACGCGCTCTGGGTGATCCGAAACCTGTTGATCTTCCAGCTAAAGGAGTTGACACCGACTGAGTGTTGCAGACTGGCACATTCCAAGGTCCAGGACTACGTGTTGAGGGACGCGCTGAAGCTTGGGGCAGCATCCGCCAAGGCGCGGTGGTGAAAGACCACCGTGTAACATCTGCCTGCCTAAGAAGAACAGGGGGCCCGCGCAGTCTTTTGGGCTCTGCTGGCGCCTCAGCTCAAAATGTAATCGTACCAACCTGTAAAGAGGAATGATTACTCTGTTTTGATACACAAAGAAATGGAATGTTTACAACTGAACATGCCATACATACGTATAGATCAAAATATTTATGAATAAAGTATATTTTTGAAATAAACAAAATATTGCTGGAATTAGCTTTTGACAGGATATCGCATACATATATGAGGGATGTCCTCTCCAAAATGGGCTTTGGGGAGGGAATTGGTAATTGGATCGGACTGCTCTACACCAACATTGTCAGTGCAGTCTCAATCAATGGGTGAGAATCAGATAGCTTCCTTGTAAGATCTGGGGTCAGGCAGGGCTGCCCTCTCTCTCCTGCCTTGTTTGTGTGTTGCATAGAGCCATTTGCTAAATCCATCAGGAAGGATGCGAGCCTGAGAGGGGAGACTATTCCTGGCAGTGGGGGCCTACAGGTTAAGGCCTCCCTGTACATGGATGACGTCACCTTTTCCTGCTCGGATCCACTGTCTGTGTACAGACTCATGTACATCTGTGACCAGTTCGAACGGGCCTCGGGGGCCAAGGTAAACCGAGGCAAGAGCGAGGCCATGCTCTTCGGGAACTGGGCTGACCAATCCTCTATCCCCTTCACCATCAGGACCGACCACTGAAGGTGCTGGGTATTTGGTTCGGGGGGGCTGGGCGTGCGCCAAGACCTGGGAGGAGCGGATCAGGAAGATGAGACAGAAACTAGGCAGATGGGAGCAACGGTCGCTCTCCATCGCCGGGAAGAACCTGGTCATCAGGTGTGAGGTACTCTCAGTATTGTTATATGTGGCACAGGTCTGGCCTATCCCCAGAACCAGTGCCGCACCAGTCAGCCGGGCCATCTTCCACTTCATGTGGAGATCAAAGATAGACCGGGTCCGAAGAGACACAATGTACAAAGACCGGTGCAATGGGGGAGAAAACACGCCCAATGCCACCCTCACCCTGATGGCCACCTTTGTGTGTGGCTGCATCAAGCTGTGCGTGGATCCCCGGTACGCAAACACCACGTGTCACTATGTACTGAGGTTCTACCTGTCCCCGGTGTAGTGACGCGGGACTCCGTGCTCTACGGCCTGTTCCCGGGGACGCACACCGAGACGAACATCAACTGTGCCTGGAGGATCATCAACTCGGTGAAGGACGCTCTCTGGGTGGTCAGAAACCTGTTTATCTTCCAGCTGAAGCAGTTGACCCTGACTGAGTGTTGCAGACTGGCACATTCCAAGGTCCAGGACTATGTGTTGAGGGATGCGCTGAAGCTTGGGGCAGCTGCCGCCAAGGCGCGGTGGGGAAAGACCACCGTGTAACATCTGCCTGCCTAAAGAAGAACAGGGGCCCATGCAGTCATTTGGGTCCTGCTGACGCCTCAGCTAAATATGTAATTGTACAGACCTGTAAATAGGAATGATTACTCTGTTTCGGTATGCAAACAAATGGAATGTTTACATATGTATGTACAGACCATCAAAGTATTTTATGAATAAAGTATATATTTGAAAAAAACCCAAAAAACCTGTCCCCGGTGTTGCGAAGGATGGGCCTGGCCTCGCTGCCGCGGAACGCTCCGAGTAGTTGGGCCATTCCGTACCTGTCCTTCGTGGAGAAATTTATGAAGAAAAACACCTTTGACCACAAGTCCATCAGGAAGTGGTCAGCACGTAGTGTCCTTGAGACCCTTCGGGAAAAGGAGAAGGCGGATCCTGTTGAGCGGTTTCCTGAGCAGACTGTCAAAGCCATTTGGCAGAATGCCTCATCGCCAGAACATTCCAACAAGCACCAAGACATGGCTTGGCTGGTGGTGAGAAGGGCTCTGCCTGTGAGATCCTTTATGCACACCCGGACTCTCTGCCACACCGCACGATGCCCTCGAAGCGGCTGCGGTATGGACGAGACTGTCACACACCTCCTTCTGGAATGTGCCTATGCAGAAGAAGTCTGGAGAGGAATGCAGTGGTGTTTGTCGAGGTTTGTCCCGAGCAGCGCCATGACGCAGGATTCCGTGCTCTACGGCCTGTTCCCCGGGACGCACACCGAGACGAACATCAACTGCGCCTGGAGGATCATCAACTCAGTGAAGGATGCTCTTTGAGCGGTCCGAAACCTGTTGATCTTCCAGCTGAAGTTGTTGACCCTGACTGAGTGTTGCAGACTGGCACATTCCAAGGTCCAGGACTACGTATTGAGGGACGCGCTGAAGCTTGGGGCAGCTGCCGCCAAGGCGCGGTGGGGAAAGACCACCGTGTAACATCTGCCTGCCTAAAGAAGAACAAGGGGCCCACGCAGTCATTTGGGCCCTGCTGACGCCTCAGCTAAATATGTAATTGTACAGACCTGTAAATAGGAATGATTACTCTGTTTCGGTATGCAAAGAAATGGAATGTTTACATATGTATGGCATGTCCAGTTGTATAGATCATCAAAATATTTTATGAATAAAGTATATTTTTGAAATAAAAAAAAATTGCTGGAATTCGAGTTGGGAAGTGTCCTATGGCTCTTCACAGGAGTGACATCAAACAAGATTTGACATCAAGACACATAGGCGGTATTAGAACAAATGACTTGAAGCTCAGCCAAAGAGGTAGGTTTTAATGAGCATTTCCAAGGAGGAGAGAGGTGTAGGCAGGGAATTCCAGAGCTTTGAAAGCTCTTTTGCAGAGACAGAGAAAATAAGATGAACCCATTCTTCCCTTTGAGCCTACTCTATCATTCAATATGATCATGGTTGATTGTCCAACTCAGTACCCTGTTCCCATAACCTCCTCATACCCTTTGATCCCTAAGAACTATATCTAACTCTTCTTGAAAACATTCAATGCTTTGGCTACTTTCTGGGACCATTTCCCTGGACCATTGAAGGCTGAAGGGTTACCTTATAGAGGTTTGTAAAATGGATTTGGGGCAGCTCGGTGGCTCAGTGGTTAGCACTGATGCCTTGCAGCGCCAGGATCCTGGGTTCAATTCCTGCTTTGGGTGACTGTCTGTGTAGAGTTTACACATTCTCCCTGTGTCTGTGTGGGTTCATCGGGGTACTCCGATTTCCTCCGACAATCCAAAGATGTGCTGGTCAGGTGAATTGGCCATACTAAATTGCTCATATTGTTAGGTGCATTACTCAGGGGTAAATATAGGGTAGGGGAATGGGTGTGTGTGGGTTACTCTTCAGAGAGCCAGTGTGGACTTGTTGGGCCAAAGGACCTGTTTCCATACTGAGGGGAAACTAATCTAAAAAAATCTTGAGGGGTATGGATAAGGCAAATAGTCAAGGAATTTTCACCAGGGTATGGCGAGTCCAAAATGACAGGCCATCAGTTCAAGGTGAGAGGGGAAAGATTTAAAAGGGACCTAAGGGGCAACTTTTTCACGCAGATGGTGGTGCATGTATGGAATAAGCTGCCAGAGGAAGTGGTGGAGGCTGATACAATCACATTTGAAAGACATCTGGATGGGTATATGAATGGGAAGGGTTTGGAGGGATATGGGCCGTGTGCAGGAAAATGAGACTAGATTTATTTGGGATATCTGGTTGGTATGGACAAGTTGGACCGAAGGGTCTGTTTCTATACATCTCTATGACTCTAATTCCACAGGTTCAACATTCTCTGGGTGAAGAAATTTCTCCGCATCTCAGTCTTAAATAGCCGAGTCCATATCGTTAGATTGCTGTGAGGCATCTTGGAAGATGATAGACACCAATCACTTAGGGAGGTTTCTGACATGTAAGGGCTTATTAAGATAACTTTTAATTCAACATTCTTTGAGTAGTTAAAATTTGGAATGAATATGAAATCTCCCCAGTGGCATTTCTCTTCAGTGTTATTCCACCATGCTTACATCACTATTGATGTAGTTTACTGTTTATCTATTCAAGTATTAACCATTTATTCTATAAAGGCTTTACCAACAATGGTGAAGGGTAAAATCCAAGATGCATAAGAGGCCAGAATATTGATCCAAAGTGATTGTTTATACTCTTCTTCCATTCCTGCTCCTTCGTGCCATTTTATTCAATTTTTTTACCTGTAGTTATGCCCAAAGCTTTGTATGTCTTGCAATCTAAGTGCTCATCTAAATACTTCTTAAATGTTATAGGGTTTTTGCCCATCCCAGCCTTGCAGGCAGTGGGTTCCAATTTCACATCACCCTCTGGGTGGAAAGATTTTTCCTCACATCTCCTCTAAACCTTCTGCCCCTTCCCTTAAATCAATGGCCCTGGTCATTGATCACTCGGTCAGGGGGACATGTTTCTTCCTGTCTGCATTTTCTGTGCCCCTCATAATTTCGTATATCTCAATTATGTGCCCCTTCAACCTCCTCTGCTCTAAGGAAAACAACCTCAGTCTGTCAACTCTCTCTTCATAACTGAAATTCTCCAGCCCAGGCAAGATCACGGTAAATCTTGTCTGCAGCCTCTCCAGTGCAATCACATTCTTCCTATAATATGGATTCCAGAAATACACACAATACTCTAGCGGTGGCCTAACCAACTCCTTATACAACTTCAGCATTACCTTTAGCTTTTTGTTCCAGTGGGATAAATCATTCACTAGGTGTTTTTAATACCTGGTGAAATGTATTTCCAACCAGTGGAATATTTACTATCCATGCAGCTCCCATGGTGTTTAGCTTTGGTTTCAAGGGGTCTTTAAAATTGTGCTTTTTTTAAAAACAGCTTTGTGCGAGGAGGTCCCTGCAAGGCAGATTTGCAGGTTGTTGGGATTAGAAAAAAAAAGTTGAGGGAGACTCAGGTGGAGCATAAACAACATCATGGAGCAGTTAGGCTTTGTGGCCGTTGTCTGTGCAGTCAATACTTTACCCATGCAGTTAAGCTTGAACATCATTTTAAATGACTCCTAAATTGACTGCACTATAAACCTGTTTCAGCTCCCCCTCCCGCTCCAATCTGACTGAAGCCCATTCTCATAAAATTGTCTTCCAATTCCCTAATGGTGCGTTGATAAATTTCAGTTAATTTTGTATCATGGGCCAGTGTGATTAGAATCTGGGTTTGCTCTGTTCAAGCTCATTCTAAGTAGAACACTTTGAAACAGCTGAGAGGAGCAATTCTTTCCATCATTTAGGCTAGATCCCAGTGCACATGTCAGAGCTTAATGTACTCTGCGCTAATTCACTGTAGCTCTTGGTCCTTGGATACCCTAATAATACAAAGTTAATAATACAAAGGTACTGCCAAATTGCTTATTTTTACATAGAACTGAACTGAGTTTCCAGTGTAACATCTGATGCGCTTAGGCATAATCTAATTGCAGGCTGGATTTTCAGCTTCCAGATGGGAACCAGGAGCTGGGACATTTTCTGGCTCAGTCTCAGGACAAAGTGCCCACAGAGAAAGGATGTTTGATCTGGGGATTGGATAGTTAGGGAACATTAAAGCTGCAGTTGGGCTAGCCAAACCTGGAAAGAGTTCAATTACATAGGTCAAGGTCTTTACCCCAGGGAAGGGGAGTCCAAAACTAGAGGGCATAGGTTTAAGGTGAGAGTGATTAGATTGAAAAGGGACCCAAGGGGCAACCTGTTCAAGAAGAGGGTGCTGTGTGTATGGAATGAGATGCCAGAGGAGATGGTAGAGATTGATAGAAAGACAATATTTAAAAGGCAATAGGAAGGGTTTAGTGGAATGTGGGTCAAGTGCTGGCAAATGGGATTAGATTAATTGAGGATATCTGATCAGTATGGACGAGTTGAACCTAAGGGTCTGTTTCCGTGCTGTACAGCTCTATGACTCTATGACTGCTAAGTACAGAGGTCGGCTATTTGAAAGACTCGGAGAAAGTGAGGACTGCAGATGCTGGAGATCAGAGCTGAAAATGTGTTGCTGGAAAAGCGCAGCAGGTCAGGCAGCATCCAAGGCGCGGAAGAAGGGCTCATGCCCAAAACGTCGATTCTCCTGCTCCTTGGATGCTGCCTGACCTGCTGCGCTTTTCTAGCAACACATTTTCAGCTATTTGAAAGACTCACCTTGGAGCCACAGGGCTTCAATCAAAACAGTAAAGCCCTCCAACCTCACACATCACTCAGACTCCCCATGCCCCATCAAAACCACCTCACATTTTTGGTATCACCTCATACTGCATTTCCATGATCCTCATATCTCCCCACGCAAATCATGTCCCTCAAGAATTCCTGATGATATTTCATATGGTACATGCAAATTTTGCACACCCCCAACTCCCATGCCAACCTATGTTATTTCCAAGCCCATTCTCACACTGTACGGCAGCAACAAACACTACAATGCCAATAAGATGTGTTATAAAAAACTTCAAAAAAACAGTCTTCATTCATAACAATCCATCCTTGTACTACAAGCCAATAATACTGTCAATCATTCAGACTATTATAAGTTTCAACAGCAGAAACTACAAGCACTTGAAACCTCCTTACCTTGTGTAAATAAACAATGTATAACTGACAGATTGGATCAGAGGGTTGGAGCTGACAATCCAGCAATGTTTTCTATGGGGCTCAGCAGTTTTAACATATTAATGGAATCTATGTTCTCAGCCAGGATAATAAGGCTTTCTACCTCCAGGCCACTTTGGAATAGTTACGAGGGGATAGGATAGTGTAGGGGTTATTGGCCATCTTCCTGCAAACAGCAGATAGCCAGTTTGGTATCAATAAAATCTTTAAAAGTCAAATTCCAACAATGCCATCTTCCTGTTCACATACATTGCTCGCCCTCTGTGGTAACCATAACATTATTCAGGAATGGAGGCTGTTTCCCAGTATCAGAAGCCACTGGTTAGGGTCAGTTTTAATCTTGCATTTTGCAAAAAAATGAGGGCAGGATTCTGACTTCAGCTCTTCAACACTCACTTCTGAGCCAACAGCAGAGGTCTGTGACTTCAAAGGGAAGACATTAGATCTTGCTCAGTCTAATTCAAACAGAGCATAGATAAGGTGATAATTTGTTCCATAACTAGAAGGTGGGCTACTGCTTAAATGCAATTTTGACTTTGAGTCCAAGATTGTAAGGAACACATCACAGCAAATACTTCATGTCTGGTTAATTGCATTGTTAATTTTGTTAATGTCTTTGTTTACGGTTAAGGAAGTATAAGATGGCAACTCTCACCTATCTGAACACATGTATTTAAGGGAAAATCTGTAACCATGGGGATTGTGGATGGGGTGCAGAAACAATAGTGATGGCAGTGTGGAAGGAGTTGAGAGACTGAGTAGTCAATAAACTGACCATAAAGGAAGGTGCCCTAGTTTTCTGTCTCAACGACAGACTTAGATCTAGATTGGCACTGGTAGAACAGAATGGTTGGCTAAACGTGAAGATGTAAACTAAAAGTTCTTTTGAGACAGAGGCTTGTAATTTGAGTTACTTCTGAGAGGCATGGCTGAAACCAAGTGTCGAGTGATAGGGCATAATTTCTCTCTGATGTTCTGTGGATCAATCTGAGACTGGTACAGTTGAGAACAGAAGCGAGTCAAACAGTCAGGGAAGGCAGGGACAAGGTAGGACTAGGACATAGGTTTAGGGTGAGAGGGGAAAGATATAAAAGAGACCTAAGGGGCAACTTTTTCACGCAGAGGGTGGTGCATGTATGGAATGAGCTGCCAGAGGATGTGGTGGAGGCTGGTACAATTGCAACATTTAAGGGGCATCTGGATGGGTATATGAATAGGAAGGGTTTGGAGGGATATGGGCCGAGTGCTGGCAGGTGGGACTAGATTGGGTTGGGATATCTGGTCGGCATGGACGGGTTGGACCGAAGGGTCTGTTTCCATGCTGGACATCTCTATGACTCTATGACTCTAATCTGAACCTTATGATCAGTGGAAAAATGAAATGAGCATATGAAAATGAATAACACCTTTACCAAAGACAAACAAGTCATTGTCTTGGCACTATCATTTCCTAAGAATGAGGATCAGAGATAAAGTATTCTCAGAGCTATAGACTCAATATTTGCACAATGTGGAAGGTGTCAAGAATCTAATAACATTTATATACAACAAGGCAATTGATTTGGGGAAATCAATGGATTAATAATTTAAACAGTCTGGAAATTATTGTGATAATTTGTCTCAGGATTCCTGATTAGATTAGATTAGATTAGATTCCCTACAGTGTGGAAACAAGCCCTTCGGCCCAACTAGTCCACACCGACCCTCCGAAGAGTAACGCACCCAGACCCATTCCCCCTAACTAATGCACCTAACACTATGGGCAATTTAGCATGGCCAATTCACCTAACCTGAACATCTTTGGACTGTGGGAGGAAACCAGAGCACCCGGAGGAAACCCACACAGACACGGAAGGGCTTTTGCCTGAAATGTTGCCTCTCCTGCTCCTTGCATGCTGCCTGACCTGCTGCGCTTTTCCAGCTCCACACTCTTGACTCTAATCTCCATTATCTGCAGTATCTTGCTTTTGCCTCCGGAAAATATTAGGCAAGTATTACTAGCATCAGGAAATTTGAGAAGAAACATAGAAATACTAAGATCTTAATATTTCTTCAGCCCATCCATCTTCCGTCAAGTTAAAAATCACAAAAAGTGTAAAGAATGATGAATCCACTAAATTTATAGAAGACATCAGCAATAAATGTGATGCATGTAAAAGATATCACAGCCCATAGTGAGCCTCCCATTAGCAAAAGATGTAAATGGTGGCAATGGACTTAGAGGAGAAATGTGGAAAGCAAATTCATCTTGCACTTCATAGACAATGCAACTAGATTTAGTCCGTCTACAATAATATATAATAAAGAGAAAGAAATAATAATGGTCAAGATAATGGGGAGATGAATAAGGATTGGAATGAAGAACTGGCTAAATATTTATCTGATAATGGGGGATTTTACTCTTGATGAATTTAGAGGTTTCTATGAAAATATGAACATTGTGACAATGAACAGCAGCACCGAATCCCTTCTGTAAAAGAGTCCATGAAAGAAATCACATGGTAATAGATGAGGAACTCCATAAAATCCTGGGGAACCAACCACATGGACAGACCGTGTGATGAACTCAATCCAAGTGGATGGGGCTACGGTCCATTCCAGTCAGTTTTTGGGAACTGCCCAAGATTTCCTTCACAAATTAGTGATCACCCCTCAGTTTGGGAATCAATTACAGCTGGCTCCACTTTTTCCTGAACACTTGAATGCTGCAGGTGGAGAGAAAGGCATTCTTTAAGCCTAAGGATACTGGGAATATCCAGTGAGACCTATTGCATTGTAGAAACCATTTAAAAACAAAACAATAAGCCAGTGGACATTGTATATCACAAATTAGGAAGACAGAAAAAGTAAAAACATTCAGGAAAGGATAATAAATGGCGAAAAATCAAGTAATTTACAACATGTTAAACAAATTTAGCTTCTCCAGAGGCCCTTAGTATCACAGATGACAGTGGTCAGTGAATTCAATTCATTCATATGATATCAAGAAACTGGAGCAGGCATTGGATACTGAAAAGGCTATGAACATTGACAAAACTCTGGCAATCGTATTGAGGACTATGCTTCAGAACTTGTCATGTCCCTGTCCAAGGTATTACCCAGTAGCTGTCACCAATCTATTCATTAATGTGGAAAATTGCACAAACATGTCCTGTGTTCAAAAAGCAGGGCAAATGCAACCCAGGCAATTACAGCCACATCAATCTACTCTTGATTACCAGTAAAGTGATAGAAGGTGTCATCAACAGTGCTATCAAGCAGCACTTACTTAGCAATAACCTGCCCAGTGATGTGCACTGTTCCTGACTCAGTGTGCAAACATGAGTAGAAAGGCTGAATTCCAGAGGTGAGATAAGAGTGACAGCCTTTGACCCCAAGAACACATTTAACAGAAGGATATGGCATCAAGGAGCCCTGGCTGAACTGGAGTCAATGGGAATGAGGAGGAAAACACTCCACTGATTGGTGCCATATTTGGCGCAAAGGAAAATTATTCTCCTTGCAGGAGGTCAGTCAGCTCAGCTCCGTAACAGTGAGAGTCCCACCACATCGCTTGTGAAACATGTAAAAGCTGGGGCTGAGATGATCTCAACATTGAAATCTGCCTTGCTGGATATCTGTCCCAATTCTGCAACACGTTTACTTTACCGAAAAAATAATGTCTGGCTTTCTCTGATACATCTGTTGTCTTGACTATAAGAGTTTAGGTTGCAAGGTTTTTTTATTGTGCAAACCAGGATCAGATTAAATATGATTCAATCATATTACAGGACAATCTGTACTAGCTCAGATTACACGACGGGCTCCATCATCAAAGGCATTGTATCGACATTTAAAGAAAGGAAACAACAGTCAAATGCCTTCAAGGAAGCATGTTATTTTTGAAAGTATCAATTTCATTTTCAATACGTTTTGACAGCATCGCAATGGAACGGCTGTTTAAAAATAAAATGGACAAAATATGATTCCACTCAGCTTTTCCCCATCCGCACTGGAAGGCTTGCTATTTTTGATTGCAACGACACTGCCCTCTTGAGTCCCCTGCTGGCTCTCAGGGTCGCAATGCCATAAGCAGCTATGTGTGAAATCCGTCACCTTTCCCTAAATCAGCTACTTGTCTCGACATGGGCTGAAATTATAGTTGCTTTGAAACAAATGACAGATTGTTCAGTGGAATGAGTCTCAGGTTTAATCAGTTTTAGGCACTGAAGTCATTCATGTTTTGAAAGGTTTATGTGTTGGCTTTCGGTTCTTTATTCTTCTGAACCTTGACCATCCAACCATTTTTTAGGTTCTGTGCTTGAGGTAAAATCTGTAAACGATGCCATGAAGCTTACTGGATGCAAGCTTCTCCAATGGCGGGGCTGTCTTTACTCAAGTGTACGAAGAAAGGTTCGACACAAGACTAAACCTGCCCAGCGAATTCCTCACCTTGGGGTTTAACCACAGTCTAAAGGATTCGTGAGTGGGACTCATGATTAGTCTTCTACAGTACCTCATACAGTTATAGCACAGATGTCCATTTTATGCCCATTCTATCCCCCTATTTAGCAAATCACATCTCAAAGGCCTGGCAGATCCTTTGGAACTGCGTTGATAATTATTTCTCTTCTGTCTTCTTGAGATTTTAGTGGAGTTGTAGATTTGTTCTTTGTTTTCATCTTTTGTGGATCATTCCTAACGCAGAACAATAAAACAATGCAGTGTCAGAAACCTGAGGGGAGAGGGATTTGACTTGGGTATCACACCCATCCCCTCGATCCACTCCCAGACCATTGTGTGTTTGCAGAGGCTCCTCATTCCGTTGCTTCGTGGCACTGTTAAGACAGAACAACTTGGACAGCTCCAGTTATGAAAGGTTTGCAGCTCCTGACATTTTCCTTCAGGATAGTCAAGCTAAAGATAAGGAAAAAAGTAAATTAAATATTTAGAAAAATGGTTCAATATAAACTTGTCTGAATGTGCTGGTGACTATTGCATTGCTCATGATGCCTGGGAAGCTTCATTGAACACTATAATAACAATTGTAATTACCTCTGGTTTCAAATAGAGGAATGGAATTTTTGATCTTGACACACAAAAGGACTTGATGTGTGCAAGGGAGTTAAATGTTCACATCATTAAATATTTACTTGTTGAATGTTATTATAGCTATGCTTTTATGCCATTAACTGCTTTTAGTGCCTTGATTATGCTCTGGTCTTTTAAAATTAACAGCATTTGTGTTAATGTAGATTCTGTTAAATTGCATGGAATATGCATAAAGGATAAGGAACTCTTTGATCATTTATCTCCCAGAATAATTTGGTGTTCCCTGAGACCTTGTACTGCGATTTGATATTCTCAAAGGGTCACAGATCACTTTGAATTAAACCATAGCATCACAAAGACAGATTTGTGCAGCTTAAAACAAAGTGAGAAAATTAGACTTCTTTACAGTTGTTGGATTATATACAGCCAAATGACAAAGTTAAGTGACAATTTGAGATATAGTCAGTTCTGCTATAACGCGGAAGTTCTGATCTCGTGCAATCCTGTGTTATAAGAAAATTGTGCAGTAGCTGCACCATGTAAACCAGTGAAGTCGGAACCATGTAATAACCAATACACATTTTAAAAGTTCGTGCTTTAGAAAGTGTCCCCATTTCATCAATTGCGTTCCAGCGAATTCGAATTAATGAAACGCGTTAGAGCAGAACGACTTGTGCAAAGGACAACAGCACATCAGGAAACTTCGTAAAAGTATGATGATGAGGTAAATCAAGATGATTGGTGCAACTTTGTGTTTTAATTTGGAAGTTGTTCAGCTTGAATTTATATGTCTGTCGGAGTGGGAGAAAGTGGGGACTGCAGATGCTGGAGAGCAGAGTCGAAAAGTGTGGTGCTGGCTCTTCATCAGATGCTCGAAACGTCAACTCTCCTGCTCCTCGGATGCTGCCTGACCTGTCTATCGGAGCCATGTGAATGCTGGGTTTGGATGTTCACAAATATCCTCTGTACAGGAATGAAGATCTAATCTTTGTGGTACTCAACCAATTTGTCGAATGAGATCTAACACAGTTGCAAATCTAACTTGTTGAGGAAAGTTGAAGAATTTGCCAAAGATAACTTATTGATCAGGTACTTTGCATTCAGAAGGCTAAATTTCTGGTATCATATCTGCTCAAGCTATATTCTGGAAAACCGTAGAGGCAGTTTTAGTTTGTCCCATGGGAGCTCCATGAATCTTGACTGATCCCTTGGTTGCTTGAAAGTCAGAGGAAGATGATCAACAAAATCTGAAACAGTTTTCAAGTGTTTACTCAGAGATGATCCCCAATTAAAGAAGTCCAAATGCGCAAAGCAGAATTTAAGTACTTGTTTTCTTATAGACCCTAGTCATTGCTCAGAAGCACTCTCACGTCTTAGTTACAAGGTTCCAGACTCAGGTCCCATTCCAGGGTTTGAACCCAACAATCGAAGTTGACATGACCAAGGAAGTGCTGTATTGTCAGAGGTGCCAGCCTTGGGTGGGATATTAAAGCTGAGGTCTAACCTGCTTGGGTGGAGGTTAATCATCACACTGCCCTTTCAAATATTTGATCAATTTTACAAAGATTACTTGGTAGACATTACATGGTTCTTTGTGGGAGTTGACTCTACAACTGGCAGCCCATTTTCCTCTGTTAGAAAAGTAACTACACTTCAACAGCACCTCGTCAGTTGGAAACTGCTTTCAGGTGTTTGACAATTGGGGAAAATAACGTGGTATAAGGTGAGATTCCCTACAGTGTGGAAACAGGCCCTTCGGTCCAACAAATCCACACCGACCCTCCGAAGAATAAACCACCCTCCTCTGACTAATGCACCTAACACTACGGGCAATTTAGCGTGGCCAATTCACCTGACGTGCACATCTTTTGATTGTGGGAGGAAACCGGAGCACCCAGAGGAAACCCACGCAGACACTGGGAGAATGTGCAAACTCCACACAGACAGTTGCCCAAGGCTGGAATCGAACTGGGGGCCCTCGTGCTGTGAGGCAGCAGTGCTAAGCACTGAGCCACCGTGCCACCCAAAATGTACATTTTACGTTTTACATTCTTAGCACCTTTGGTGCTTGATTGTCAAAAAGGGTTTCAGTGAACAATACCGATTCTAATAAGTTCTGACTCAGTCACTTGGCTTAGTCAAAGGATAGCCAACGATTAACACAATCTCATTCCGAAAGTCTCGATGGTCACTTATTTGTTGTGAGGATGTTTTGTAGAGTTCATGAACTGACAGGAGTGGAAAGACTGTCAGTATAACTTCAGATTTACACAGACGGTGGTTTGCGTGTGGAATGAACTTTCTGAGGAAGTGATTGATGGGGCCACAATTACAACGTTTAAAAGACATTTGGATAAGTACATGAATAGGAAAGGTTTGGAGGGATCTGACTCAGAAGCAGGCAGTGGGACTAGATTAGTTTGGGCTTATGTTCGACATGAACTGGTTGGACCGAAGGGTCTGTTTCTGTGCTGTATGACTCTATGACACTACATACCTACTTGGACTTTGTTCTGTGCTGCTTATTGAAGGACGTTTGGCTTTCATATTCTCAGAGAACTAAGGAATAGGTATATGAGTTTACATGAGAATTCAACATAATTGAACAGTCTACTTATGAGAGTGACAATCAAAGGCCAAATATTAATGCAGTTTATTATTTGTCTCCCTCATAAGATCAGATTTAGGCATTGCTGAAGATTTATTTGGAATTTTTTTTATTGAATAGGTGAAAATCACAAACTGTTCTTTTAATATGTGACCCTACACTATCCGATGTTACATATTACATAGTGAATACTGATCAAGTTATAATCATTAGAAAGGATGCAGAAGGTCATCATTTGGTCCATCATGTTCATGCTAGCTCTCTGCAAAAAAAAAAATCATTTATTCCTTCTCCCCTTTCCTTCCCTTGGTAATTCTGCAAGCATTTCCTTTTCAGGTGCTTATCCAATTCCTTTTTTGAAAGCTGCAGCTGAACGTTCTGGACCACAACCTAGGGCAATGAATTTCCGATCCTCACCACTTGCTGACTGAAAGAAAGGGTTTCCTCATATCATTCTTGGCTGTTTTGATATTCACCATGTATCGGTGCCTTCTGATTGTCAATCTTTCTGCAGGCGGGCGGAGTAGATTAGTTTGCGATTATGGTTAGTATGAACTAGTTGGTTCGAAGGGTCTGTTTCTGTGCTCTATGACTTGATTTTAAAAGCCTTCAGATTTGAGGAAGAAGATAAATAAAGACAAATAAGGAGTTTGAGGTCCTGCAAAATTATAGGTTTCAATCAGACATGGGTGATGAATGAGTGAAGGATAGATAAAGAATGGAAAATATGAAATTTAGAGGGAGTGAGAGAGGAATACAAACTAATGTTACATTGAGAAAGTGGAAAAAGATTGTAGTTTGGAGGAGAGTGAAGGATTGCCTATTTTATTTACAGTCTAAGAGTGTGAAAAGGTGTGATAATAACTTTACAAAAATATAGTAGTGTTTAAGACTTGGATGAACTTGAAACTCCTCAGAGAGTGATTTTAAAGCTTTCCTCTCGTGGGTCATAAATGATATCTCAAGCCTCGACTGAAAGACCGCCTTGTAATCCACAAACAACCATTATGCTTTAATGTTACAATTAGAATTTCCCACTGCTAAGCTGCGGATTACTGAACGACAAATCTGCAGTGCTGGCATCATGCTTACTTATACACTTGTGTAAACATTATTGTGCAACTAGGAGAAGGTCATCCTGGCCATTTGCATTAACGCCACAATGGTTGCAGCCAGTACAGGAATAAAACTTAGCTTTGTATAGCATGTATCATGTCTCTGAGAAATATCTGAACTGCTTTATTGCTATTGAAAGTCTGTGACTTAAGTAGTCAAATGCTGTCAGCATTTTGCTATATACGAGAGCCTGCAATAGCATCACGTGTGGCATAGAGGAGGTCATTCAGCCCATTGAGTCGATACTAGAAGAGAGAAATGGTAAAAATAATCGGGTTAAGTATCTCTTCAGGAACTTGAAAGTTTATATATAAAATCAACAATTAATACCATAGAGAAATTACAGGCCAGTTACCTGAATTTGGGGTTCAGTTAAATTTCATGTACTGCTCACTTAAATTGCAATATGGTTCAAATTTTTGGGAAGAATAGACTTTGAATTTGGTTATTGCCTATCCATTGTTCTCCAGATATTCCTCCTGAGTATCTGTGACTGTCAATGCAAGTCACCTCAGTATTCATCCTGACAAATGAGAGGATGCAGTTAAAAAAACAAATTTACACAATAAAGACTTTTTTTCCCCCCTTTTTGCAGCCTAGTCACAAAATGCCAAGATCTCTTAAGTGCTCTGAGAAAGTAGCAAAGTGCAACAATCAATTGACATAACATTTTATTGATCAATAAACAATTACTGTAGATCTGAAACAATTTAAGTGAAATTGGTGAAAAGTTTGTGAAGTATTTTATCTTTTCTGTTTACATTTGGCCTATTTATACCATACTGCCATAAGTTTTAAAATTCTAAACATTTCTCTCTGGTAACAAGAATTCTAATTGTATCTTTACTTCAACATTTTATTGAGCTTATGCTGTATATTGGAAGTGTCTTAGATTTGTCTTCAGCATGTGAAATATCATCTGACCCCTCAATTCCAAATGTTACCCTAATTTGGATTGATCTACATACATACTATAGATACAGTTGAGATTGTAAGTGTATAGGTATTTCTGAATATCAGGCACAATCTTAAACTTTTAACCCATCCACTACCAACTCACAGTGGCAACAGTGTGTGTACCATCTACAGGATAGCACCTTCCAAACCCGTGAAGTCTCGTGTTCCCTAATGAGAAAGGGCAATAGATCAATGAGAATATTAACACCTGGCAGTCTCCATCCAAGTCACACGCCACCTTGACTCAGACCCATATAACTGACATGAGGTCAAAATCCTGGAAATCACTCCCTAACTGAATGGACCCATACCACATAGACTGCAGCAGTTAAAAATGCAGCTTATCACCATATTGTTAAGCAATTAGCAATGGGCAATACGTGCTAGCCTTCATAGTGAGCCTTTCATTTTAAGGAAACATTTAATTTAAAATAGGCATGTGGACATTACATGATACATAATGATAAACAGAGTACTGTATGAAGATTTTCTTCTGACGAACGGCAACTATGACATTGAGCCAGTTAACCATTGTGGAATAGTATTGTCACTTAGCCAAATCTGGGGATTACAGATCAAAAGAGTGGTCCATACATCAGGAACCTTGGGAAATACGTGATCATTGGGACATCTTAGTTTTGGTTCTGAGAGTTTGTCCAGTGCCATATATTACCATTGCTCAATAGAATTTTACAAGTTCTGACAAATCATCTGTGAAAGAGACAATTGAAAGAGCATGATGTCTAAACAAATTTGCAGTTTAGTCGGCAGGTTTAAGCCAAAATGGCCAAGCCAGTTTCAAAAATGTTCTACTTGAGAAAGAACACATTGATTCAAAATATTTGCCACAATTGACAGCAAGGAATAAGCAAGGAACAAGATATTCCCTGCAAAAATCCAGATCATTCACAGACTGTATAAGCTGTTTTTATGAATTGAATAACATCCTTGTGTACTTTTTCCGTGGCTTACTTGCATTGCCTGAAAAACCTATTGCCATCTATCACAGGATTAGGAAATTAAATATTTACAAATCATTGCCCAATTAGAGTAAACTCCAGCATTCCATTGTGTGCTGTAATGCTACATTATAGGCTTATGAAGGAGCCTTTATGTGTTATAAAATTGTTTTTACTGTAGGTTGCAAATTGCGATTAGTGTCATTGACTAGTATTACAATGCGCAAGTTCCAGCCTCTAAAGACTAAGGTTTTTAAGCTAACTGAGCTGAAAGCTATCATAGATGAATCTGTACATATAGTAAGCAGTACTCATCAGGTTAAAGCAATAACTTGAATAGTTCAATAATGTCCCCAGCTTTTGACATCAGGTACTGTACTGAAATGTTGTTCATTTCATGACCTTCAGTAATGGGAGTTTTAGTTCACCACTGGAGTCCTACAGTCAATATTTGTTGATCCACTATGAATAAACAGTACAATTTAAAATCAGTCTAA
Source organism: Chiloscyllium plagiosum (assembly GCF_037043375.1). Lineage (NCBI taxonomy): Eukaryota > Metazoa > Chordata > Chondrichthyes > Orectolobiformes > Hemiscylliidae > Chiloscyllium > Chiloscyllium plagiosum. The sequence continues at coordinate 15,834,405 of NW_028270170.1, read as the reverse complement.
ATCCTCAGAATCAATGGAGATCAGAGTGGCTTCAGTTAAATATAGACCATTCACAATTTCAATTTTGGCTAGAAAAGTTGATTTATTGAGTTATTTCTGACTGCTTTTCTCTCACTTTGTCTCCGTCTTCCATGCAAAACATTATTTTTAAGTTGAGCTGATGCTGTTATAGGGTTGGAGGATTGGAGATCATCGATTGAGATGCTACTCAGTGCTACGTGTTGATTTTCTGACTTTCTGTCTGTTTCTGAGCCTCACCACCATCTGTGTGCATGAGTGTTTGTGTAGGGTGACTGGCAGCTATAATATTGAATTAAGTTCCATTCCTCAGTGTGAACATCCTTCAAATTGAGCAGAAACATTTCTAATCAATATAGATTAGTTTAAACAAAAAGGAGGGCAATATATGTAATAAAAGGTATTAGACCCTCTTTTCCTTTTCCATTCTTCCTGGACATCTACATGAATCCTGAAGAGAGTCAGATGGCCATACCCAAGCCCTGACGCAATGCCCTTTTCCAACAAATTACTTGATCATACATATTCAAACTGGTTCAAAGGATCTCAATCCAAGTCAACTTTGAATGGCTGCACAGCTGAATTGAAGCTACTTCATTTCACCCTGGTGCCCAGTGGGCGGCACGGTGGCACAGCAGTTAGCACTGCTGCCTCACAGCGCCAGAGACCCGGGTTCAAGTCCCGCCTCAGGCGACTGACTGTGTGGAGTTTGCACGTTCTCCCCGTGTCTGCGTGGGTTTCCTCCGGGTGCTCCGGTTTCCTCCCACAGTCCAATGATGTGCAGGTCAGGTGAATTGGCCATGCTAAATTATCCGTAGTGTTAGGTAAGGGGTAAATGTAGGGGTATGGGTGGGTTGCGCTTCAGCGGGGCGGTGTGGACTTGTTGGGCCGAAGGGCCTGTTTCCACACTGTAAGTAATCTAATCTAATCTAATCAGTCAATGTATCCTGAATCCTGATCACGATTGACAGCAAAATGAAGAGGACTGAGGCACTCAGCAAGAGAGAGTTGCATTTCACTTTGTATCAGATTTGGTTCCAATCATGACGCAGAAATCTGCTACTGATTTGCTCCATTGGTCACCTTTATTCAATCAATTCTCTACGGCGTCACTGAGATTGAGATTGTGATGCAATGGCATACATGCAGTGTTCAACCGATGTGGAATCACTTATATCTACTCTGTAAAGTGGTTAGAGAGATGGAAAGGGGCTAGGGATTGCATATTACATTAGACTGCGTTTACATTACTTACCCTTTGAAACTGGGAGCTCAGAAGGCATTTCTGCTCCTTTCTTGCACCAGTCAACTCTTTATTTCTCTCTCTAACTTCTTTAACCTTCTAAAAAGATGGTTTTGAGTAGATCACAATATGTCATCATCAATCAACTGTTGGAAGAGAATGATCCTTTCTAGGGTATGCTCTCCCAGTTAAATGCACTTAGACACAAAGGTCTTTAAAGAGTGCAATGCTTACTGTTCAATCTCATTGACCAAAAGCATTTTTTTCCAAAAAGAAATTAAAATAATGAAATATTAGCACTCACTCAATGCTGAGATTTGGAAACCAGAGATATTTCTCTTATTGATATAGTTTTGGAACATTTCAATTGTCGCATGGGACTTTATTCATTTTCAGCATAAGTTCAATTTTCATACATTCTTACAAATCAAGGCTTTTAAAAAAAAATGCAAATGTTATCAAAACCCAAAATGAATAGCTAATACAAATGTTATAAATTGAATCCTTGAGGAAGCTTATGTGACAAGATTTTAATATGAACAAATGACTGGATTACTGTTCACTTACTGATTTAACGTGTAGACTCACAACTGGAATTTCAAATCACGTGCAGGGCTATGTGAAATGTTCTCAGCATGCTTTGTGCAAGTCTAGTTTACTTGAAATTTACTTTGTCCCCTTGAACTATTTTCCACTGTGATTGCTGTAATGATATTACACATGCTGCAGTAGTACTCTTGCCTCTTAGTAATATAGTTCTAAGTTAATTCCTGATGAAGGGCTTTTGCCTGAAACATCAATTCACCTGCTCCTTGGATGCTACCTGACCTACTGTGCTTTTCCAGCACCACACTCTCAACTCTAATCTCCAGCATCTACAGTCCTCACTTTCGCCTGGTTATAGGTTAAAGTCTGGCTATATTAGATTCCAGTGCTTCAGCATAAAAATCACGCCTGATATTTCATCTCAGTACTGATGGGAACTTGCACTTCCATCGGTTCCATTTGTTGGATGAGACGTTAAATCAAGTGCCTATCTATTTCTCTGAATGCATGTTAAAATAAAAAATACAATACCTTGTTTCAAAGGAGTAAAGGGGAGTTATCCCAATGCCTTCCCGCAATCAACATCGCAACAGCAGGTTATCTAGTCATTATCACATTGCTGTTTATGTTCACTTTGTTTCTTACATTACTGCAATTACTACACCTCAAAAACACTTCATTGGCAGTAAATAGCTTTATGACATCAGGTGGTCATGAAAATATAAATGCAGGTTTTTATTTCTTTTCTTTCTTCAACTTTCATTAAACAGACAACAAAAGTCTGAATGAATTGGGTCAAACAGAGTCAAACTTGTAATTATCAATACACGTTTGTGAAGTGTCTGTCATAGTGTAGGTTTATTAATGACTATTGCTGTAGTCTAACTATGTTCCACTCCCATAAATGAGTAGAAACATGGCAGTATATCATTTTATCACTTTGTCTGTCAACACACAATCATGATTTTGTTCTGTTGTGAACATTTGAACAAGGAACAAGAGTAGGCCACTTGGCCCATCGAGCTCGCTTTGTCATTCAATAAGGTCACAGCTGATCTGATTTTAACCTCAACTCTACATTCCAGCATACCCCCAGTAATCTTTATTTTGCTTGGTAATTAGGAATCTGTCTACCTCAGCCTTAAAAATACTCAAACATTCTGCATCTACTGCCTTTTGAGTAAGGGAATTCCAACAACTCTCAACTTTTTGAGAGAAATACATTTTCCTCATCTCTGTCTTAAATGGGTGCACCTTATTTTTAAAATAAGAGCCCTTGTTCTAGATTATCCCAGAAAAGGAAATGTCCTTTCAATATCCATCCTCTCAGGATTTTGTATATTTCAATTAAGTCACCTCTGACTCTTCTGAACTCCAGAGGATACAAGCCTAGCCTGTCTAGCCTTTCCTCATAAGACAATCTGTTCATTCCAATTATTAGTTGAGTAAAGCTTTTATGAACTGCTTCCAACACATTAACATCCTTCCATAAGTGCAATGACCAGTACTGTACATAATACTGCAGACACAGTATTGCCAATACTCTGTGTAACTGAAGCATAACCTCCCTACTCTAGTATTCAATTCCCCTCACAATAAACATAACATTCTATTAGCTTTCCTGTTGGAATCTTTGAATAGTTTAAATCTAAAATGGAGCCATTATTTGTCACATCATTGATGTACTGCTTTAGTAAAAGGAAAACAGATGATGCAACACAGTGAAGAAGTAACACAATGCTGTTCATTAGGCCTTCCACCTTCAGCTGCTTCCGTTACCCTCCCACCATTATAAGGTCATTATTGCACAATGATCAACGCCATTCCTCACTCTTCAGATACTGAACAAGTCCATGGCTAAATACAGCAAGACTTAGACAACATCTAGGCTTGGGTTGACCAGTGGGCAAGTAAAATTTGTGCCACACAAGTGCCAGGCAATAACCATCTCCATGACAAAATTCAACCTTTGACATTCAATGGCATTATGATTGCTGAACCCTACTATGAACATCCTATGGGTTACCATTGACCAAAAACTGAACTGGAAAATCCAGACAAATACTATGGCCACATGAGCAGCTTAGAAGCTGGGAATTCTGTGGAGAGTAGCACACTATTTGACAGCTCAAAGCCTGTCCACAATCTGCAAGGTACATGTGAGGAATGTGATGGAATGCTCTCCACTTGCCTGGATGAATGCATCTTCGAGAACACTCAAGATGCTCAACACCATCCAGAATAAATCAGCCCATTTGATTGGCACAACATCTATTACCTTCAACATTCACACTCTCCACCCAAAATGCACAGTGGCAGTAGTGTGTACGATCTACAAGATTCACTGCAACAACTCACCAAGGGTCTTAGAGCTTTCCAAATCCATGATTCTACCAACTTTGAAGTACAAGGGCAGGAGATGCATGGAGACAGCAGCATCTACAAGTTCCCTTCAAGCCACACATCATCCTGACTTGAAACTATATCACCATTCCTTCTGTATCTAATTATCAAAATCCTGTAACTTCCTCACTAGCAGCACAGTGAGTGTCCCTACCCCAAAATGACTGCAGTAGTTCAAGAAAATAGCTCTCCAAGAACTTCTCAAGGTCAATTAGGAATGGACAATAAATAGTGGCCGAGCCAGCAAAGTCTACGTCCCATAAATGAAATAAATAAAAAGTAATTCATCCTTTTGCACAGGACGAGTTACCTGTCATCATCTGGCTGTTGGAGGGACTATAGATTGATGGAAATCTAATACATCGGCAGAGAGAAGTAACAGTGGGTGTTTCAGAATCAACTTAGGAATGCTGCTCATTTCGAACTTAATTTCTCAAGCAATGCTTTGCTAGAGAGAGTACAGGTCAAGAAAAGTCAAGTATGAGAAGACCAGGCAATTTATTAATAGCTGTTGGCATATTGATAGCAATTCTGCCAGATTAAAGTATCTTTGTTCAGATTTGTATCGCATGTGCTCTCAAGTACAGAAGTGCAGGAGTATAATGGAAAGTGTATAACATCGCCACACATGGTGCCACCTTAGGTACCAAGGTATGAAAAAAAAGCTTGGATACAGAATAGTAAGAGAAATGAGAGTTAAAAAGTCAAGCATTACCTTGGAGCACAGTAGAAAAGACATTGGTAATAGTTTGCATTAAAGTCTTTCGTAGTTTAAACTAGAACAATAAAGGAAAAAGTTAGAAGTACAAAGGTCTTTGGTGAATCTTTCACTTATCTTGCTCTGCTGTCTGTTTTTGAAGTCACTGCAGCTGAACCTGCTGCCTCTCAGATCTCTCCCGTTACCTCAGGAACAAACCTGGGCAGCATTCACTTGTATGCCAAATCGAGACACCGCCATGAGCCGCCGAGAGACCAGCCAACACACCGCCGAGAGACCAGGCCAACATACTGCCGAGAGACCAGTCAACATATCGCTGATAGACCGGCCAACATACCGCCGAGAGACCAGGCCAACATACCGCCGAGAGACCAGTCAACATATCACTGATAGACCGGCCAACATACCGCCGAGAGACCAGTCATAATACCACCGAGAGACCAGGCCAACATACCGCCAAGAGACCAGTCAACATACTGCCGAGAGACCAGGCTAACATACTGCCGAGAGACCAGTCAACATACCCCCGAGAGACCAGTCAACATACTGCCGAGAGACCAGGCTAACATACTGCCGAGAGACCAGTCAACATACCGCTGATAGACCGGCCAACAAACCGCTGAGAGACCAGTCAACATACCCCCGAGAGACCAGTCAATATGCCGCTAAGAGACCAGGCCAACATACCGCTGAGAGACCAGTCATCATACCGCCGAGAGACCTGGGCAACATACCGCTGAGAGACCAGGCCAACATACCGCTGAGAGACCAGTCATCATACCGCCGAGAGACCTGGGCAACATACCGCTGAGAGACCAGGCCAACATACCGCTGAGAGACCAGTCAACATACTGCCAAGAGACCAGTCAACATACCGCCGAGAGACCAGGGCAACATACCGCCGAGAGACCAGGCCAACATTCCGCCGAGAGACCAGGGCAACATACTGCTGAGAGACCAGTCAACATACCGCTGAGAGACCAGTCAATATACCGCTGAGAGACCAGGCCAATATACCGCCGAGAGACCAGGACAACATACCGCCGAGAGACCAGGCCAATATACCGCCGAGACAGCAGGGCAACATACCGCTGAGAGACCAGGGCAACATACCGCCGAGAGACCAGTCAACATACCGCCGAGATATCAGGGCAACATACCGCTGAGAGATCAGGCTAACATACTGCCGAGAGACCAGGCCAACATACTGCAGATAGACGGGCCAACATACCGCCGAGAGACCAGGCCAACATACTGCAGATAGACAGGCCAACATACCACCGATAGACCAGGCCAATGTACCCACTGATAGACCGGCCAACATACCGCCGAGAGACCAGGCCAACATACCACCGAGAGACCAGGCCAATATACCGCTGAGAGACCAGGCCAATATACCGCTGATAGACCGGCCAACATACCGCCGCGACACCAGGCCAATGTACCCGCTGATAGACCGGCCAACATACCGCCGAGAGACCAGGCCAACATACCACCGAGAGACCTGGCCAATATACCGCCAAGAGACCAGGCCAATATACCCATGAGAGACCAGGACAACATACCGCTGAGAGCCCAGGCCAACATACCGCCGAGCGACCAGGCCAATAGACCGCTGTTAGACCGGCCAACATATCGCCGAGAGACCAGGCCAACATACCGCCGAGAGACCAGGGCAACATACCGCCCAGAGACCAGGCCAACATACCGCCGAGAGACCAGGGCAACATACCGCCGAGAGACCAGGGCAACATACCGCCGAGAGAACAGGGCAATATACCGCCGAGAGACCCGGTCAACATACCGCTGATAGACCAGGCCAACATACCGCCGAGAGACCAGGACAACATATTGCCGAGAGACGAGGCCAACATACCGCCGAGAGACCAGGCCAATATACCGCTGATAGACCGGCCAACATATAGCCGAGAAACCAGGCCAATATACCACCGAGAGACCAGGACAACATACCGCTGATTGACCGGCCAACATACCGCAGAGAGACCAGCCAATATATGACTGAGAGACCAGGGCAACATACCACCGAGAGACCAGGCCAATATACCGCCGAGAGACCAGTCAACATACCGCCGAGAGACCAGGGCAATATACTGCCGAGAGACCAGGCCAACATACCGCCGAGTGACCAGTCGACATACCGCCGAGAGAACAGGGCAATATACTGCCGAGAGACCAGGGCAACATACCGATGAGAGACCAGGCCAATATACCGCCGAGAGACCCGGGCAACATACCGCTGATTGACCGGCCAACATACCGCAGAGAGACCAGCCAATATATGACTGAGAGACCAGGGCAACATACCACCGAGAGACCAGGCCAATATACCGCCGAGAGACCAGTCAACATACCGCCGAGAGACCAGGGCAACATACTGGCGAGAGACCAGGCCAACATTCCGCCGAGAGACCAGGCCAACATACCGCCGAGTGACCAGTCAACATACCGCCGAGAGAACAGGGCAATATACTGCCGAGAGACCAGGGCAACATACCACCGAGAGACCAGGGCAACATACTGGCGAGAGACCAGGGCAACATTCCGCTGAGAGACCAGGGCAACATACCGCCGAGAGACCAGGGCAACATACCGCTGATAGACCGGCCAACATACCGCCGAGAGACCAGGCCAATATACCACCAAGAGCCCAGGCCAACATACCGCCGAGCGACCAGGCCAATAGACCGCTGTTAGACCGGCCAACATATCGCCGAGAGACCAGGCCAACATACCGCCGAGAGACCAGGGCAACATACCGCCCAGAGACCAGGCCAACATACCGCCGAGAGACCAGGGCAACATACCGCCGAGAGACCAGGGCAACATACCGCCGAGAGAACAGGGCAATATACCGCCGAGAGACCCGGTCAACATACCGCTGATAGACCAGGCCAACATACCGCCGAGAGACCAGGACAACATATTGCCGAGAGACGAGGCCAACATACCGCCGAGAGACCAGGCCAATATACCGCTGATAGACCGGCCAACATATAGCCGAGAAACCAGGCCAATATACCACCGAGAGACCAGGACAACATACCGCTGATTGACCGGCCAACATACCGCAGAGAGACCAGCCAATATATGACTGAGAGACCAGGGCAACATACCACCGAGAGACCAGGCCAATATACCGCCGAGAGACCAGTCAACATACCGCCGAGAGACCAGGGCAATATACTGCCGAGAGACCAGGCCAACATACCGCCGAGTGACCAGTCGACATACCGCCGAGAGAACAGGGCAATATACTGCCGAGAGACCAGGGCAACATACCGATGAGAGACCAGGCCAATATACCGCCGAGAGACCCGGGCAACATACCGCTGATTGACCGGCCAACATACCGCAGAGAGACCAGCCAATATATGACTGAGAGACCAGGGCAACATACCACCGAGAGACCAGGCCAATATACCGCCGAGAGACCAGTCAACATACCGCCGAGAGACCAGGGCAACATACTGGCGAGAGACCAGGCCAACATTCCGCCGAGAGACCAGGCCAACATACCGCCGAGTGACCAGTCAACATACCGCCGAGAGAACAGGGCAATATACTGCCGAGAGACCAGGGCAACATACCACCGAGAGACCAGGGCAACATACTGGCGAGAGACCAGGGCAACATTCCGCTGAGAGACCAGGGCAACATACCGCCGAGAGACCAGGGCAACATACCGCTGATAGACCGGCCAACATACCGCCGAGAGACCAGGCCAATATACCACCAAGAGACCAGGCCAACATACCGCCGAGAGACCAGGCCAATATACCACCGAGAGACCAGGCCATTATACCACCGAGAGACCAGGCTAATATACTGCCGAGAGACCATGCCAACATATCGCCGAGAGACCAGGCCAACATATCGTCGAGGGACCAGGCCAACATACCGCCGACAGACCCGGCCATGACCCACCACGAGATGCTGGGGGACCAGGCCATATACCAGAATGAGCCTCTGGGAGAGCAGGCCGTGACCCAGCACAAGATGCTGAGAGACCAGACTGAGACCCTCTGAGAGATCAAAGAGAGAAGAAAGGAGAAAAAAAAGGGGAAAAAAAGAGAAGGAAACAGAAGGTGCAGAGGAGCTCCAGTTGGAGCATCCTACTCCCCCACCACCTTGATACAATACAATCCCTAGGTGAAAGTGAGGACTGCAGATGCTGGAGATCAGAGTATAGATTAGAGTGGCGCTGGAAAAGCACAGTAGGTCAGGCAGCATTTGAGGAGCAGAAAAATCCGACCTTTCGGGCAAAAACCCTTCATCAAAAAAATCCCTGTGAGGCTCACATTGATATCAATAGTTGATATTGTCAGATATGAACCCTAACAGTGATATTGAGAGTAGATTGTTTCTGCTGGATCAATGTGACATTTCCTTAATTAGTTCAGTTTCAATTTGGATGCTTTCTATGGCTGGCTGAAGTGGGGCAGTCATTGTAAATTATACCATTCAAGTATATGAAACTGCAGTGTAAGGACAATAGCTTTGAGAAGGGAAATTTTAATCCAAGTTGCGTCTCTGGGGCATCCAGAATAAACATAAATGGGGAAGACTATTCATCCCATCCCTCCAAATAAATGTACAACTCCCCCAGCTTCAACATCCAGTGCTTGCTAGGTCTTTGACTCTATCAGCCTACCTGAAATCCATTGTGAGCACTAACCAGTCCTTGTCTGAGAAAGAAGCAGCTGATCTCAATTGAAACTATATCTTTCAGTAGTTTGAACCTGTCCCTCTTTTCATTCTGTCCATGGTGTAAGTTGTGTCAAAGCCCCAGAGTGTTATTTTTCATATCATTTCCTTATATATCCTGTAAATGTCTTGTACATCTCCCTTAGGTTCCCGAGTCAAAGTTTCCTCATTGTTTCCAAGTCAGAATACTAGAGCAAATAATGCAATGCAGAGTCAAACTTCAACATTTCAATCATGATCCCCATCATATGGTTAGGGCTCGAACCTTGTGCATTCTTTCAGAAAAACAGCCTAGTTAAAATGAATAGCCACTGTTGCAAATAAACTTTAGATCGTTGAGGTTTTTTTAATGATAACTGATATTAAAAATAGTCATAAATTATAGTCAGGGATCTTTTTTGTATGAATCTATTTTGTAAAGAGCAGATGATATTAATATATTAGTCTTATTAAAAGGGAAGAATATTCAGAGATTGCAACAAGGTCTGATGTCTAAGTGGAGAAAATTATTTTGTAAGTCCAAGGACTAACCAGAAACTATTGATTCAGAAAATCCAAACTAGATTCATTAAAAGATTTACTATTTATTAATCCCAAGATCCTAACCAAAGGAGACCCTCTTGGCCACTTCATTATTATAATGAGGAAATGCTACTTGCAGCATGTAATGGGAGCTACAGCTGCAGTACAGCCTGGAGGCATCTGATTTATAGAATCTTCTAATTCTGGTTAAACATTCAATGTTTATTTTTATGTTTAATTTAACAGTCAATGAATTCTTGTTCTCTAAAATTTCTACTCTATGACCCACCTCCATACTGTCACCTCCCCCTCCCACCCCATGCCCTTCACTCAAGATTTGAAACTGATCATTTTTTTACCTAATGACAACATTTCAGGAATATTTCCACAATTTGTTTGATTACACAGTAACCTTAGGGTATAACATTCAGCAAAACAGTTTGCCCTTTGATTTTCCCTTTCTTTAATAAGGTAAAAATTGTTCCTAACTGTAACTCAGAAAGCGTTCCTGATCAATACCGAACAATTCACAACAATGTTGATGTGTCTTTATTGTTTCCAGATCTCTGTAGCAAATTGTCAAGTTTTCATCTAGTTAATGGATGTTCTAATGTATTAAAAGTGTATGTTGTAAATTCTGCCTGTTAAGTATTGACATTCTTCATTAATGACATTTGCTAACAATTATGGTTGCAAGTAATTTTGTTACGTTCAGAAAGTTTACTGTGAAACAGAATGAAAAGTGAGTCATGAAAATGGCGATTATTGGGTAGTTTTCTGCTGTGAGTCTAGTCTCACCAGGAAGAGATTGAAACTGAATAACCCTACTTAACATAGAAGTTAATAAAGAGTGAATTCATCTCAATAATCTAAATTGCATTTGAACCTGAATCCTAAAGAAAAATGCAGTTTATTAACTCAAGTATCATTCAGAAATAATGTTGTCTACCCAAAATTATGGCCTTTTTTTTCCATTAATTTCTCCTCAGTTGAAGATACTGGGCTGGGATTCTGTTAGTCATACTTAAAGCAGAAACCTACTCGATGAGTGTGGTAACCTGATTGACTAAGGAAATCTAAAACCCATCCTCACACAATATCCTAGTGTACATACATTGAACCAGGATTTACCAAATTGCAGCAGAGCACGGGCTTATTTTCTTTTGTTGTGTCCTTTCTTATCTATATTTAAAGCTTCTACCTTAATTGCATTAATATTTCACAATCTTTATTTCACTTTCTGTAAGTGCTATTCATAAACAAAAGGTAATCAGTGCATCTTACCCAAGTGCTTTACTATCTTTGAGAATACCTTTAAATGATTGGTTGTTAACTCTGCTAGATGACATTGTTGTTGTTGGACACTGGGAGATCCACTTAGTTTGGCTCCAGATTCAAATCACAGTTGGGAAAGGGGAGATCAAGGGCTGGATTAGTATGGGCAGTTTATACAAAGATCAACAGTGAACACATTCACCTCTGGTCACAATATCTGGGCTGACATTTAAGATTAATGAAATAGCTTGTAGTATTTTCAAACTAGTTGGCTTTCTGTGCCATTTAAATACATTTCACTATCAATAAATGAAGATGTAACATTTAACTCTACACAAAAAATGTATAGAAGCTGCCAAGTTAAAATATCGGTCAGATCAAAAATATAAAATATTGATGTATATTAAGATGTGAATGACTTGAGTCTGAGGTTAAGTAAAAGAATGTTACATTTATTCAAGCTCAGCTAACAAAACACAGCCAAAAGCCAGCTCATCTTTTCAAGGATTTGATTTTTTTTTAGCACACTTGAGGGACTCATGGGCTCGATCACTTTCTGGTTGGCAGAACACAATACAGAATGAGAACTCAGCTATCCAGCTGTGTTTGACAGTGAATAAAGGTTTAAGAGGAAGGGGCGAAAAGATAGAGAAACAAATCACACAGGAAAATTCTTCCACTCCCTTACCAGTTTTCAGGCAGCCTCCCTTGGCCTCAATATTTGTCTCCTCTCTTGACAAGCTAGTGGCTGAAATCTTGCTGAGTTGAAATTCTCTTCTTTTACATGTTTATATCACCTTAAGATTATGAAAGCCCCCTTTTCGGAAGATTCTGAGGACTGATTGATGAAATCTGAACATTTGGAAGGTTCACAAGCGTTTCTGATGTTTGAGCTCCCGTCTGCATGCACCTTTGTAGTTGATACAGTAAAGGCAAAATTCCACTTCAATACATTATCTCAAATCAGGCTAGCAAAATGAAGACAATGTATGGGCATAGAAGGCAGCAAATTCTGGCAAGAATGAACTACACCATAAGTTAGTTGAAACTTTATTGCTGGAACAGCACAGCAGGTCAGGCAGCATCCAGGGAATAGGAGATTTGACGTTTCGGGCACAGGCCCTTCTTCAGGAATTCCTGAAGAAGGGCCTGTGCCCGAAACGTCGCATCTCCTGTTCCCTGGATGCTGCCTGACCTGCTGTGCTGTTCCAGCAATAAAGTTTCAACTTTGATCTCCAGCATCTGCAGACCTCACTTTCTCCTACACCATAAGTTAGCACTAGCTAGACTTTGGCAACCAATTTACATTATTGTTTGTCTCACATAAATAGCAATTCATGGACAGAAACCCCATTACAATTAAGAACCTGCTGGGTTTGCAATGTAAATTTAAATCAAACTTGCCACAGAAACTATAGGTTTGTACTTATAACAATGTGACCATTGTTAATGCAATGCCAGTCAAACTCTTTAATCTAAACTGTTGAGTCTCATTGCTGCAGATAATAAATTCTTCTTAGAGATTTTTAAAAATCATTATTGGGGTAGCACGGTGGCTCAGTGGTTAACACTGCTGCTTCACAGCACCAGGGTCCCAGGTTCAATTCCAGCCTCGGGTGACTGTCTGTGTGGAGTTTATACATTCTCCCTGTGTCTGCGTGGGTTTCCTCTGGGTGCTCCAGTTTCCTCCCACAGTCCAAACATGTGCAGGTCAGGTGAATTGGCCATGCTAAATTGCCCATAGTGTTAGGTGCATTAGTCAGAGAGAAATGGGTCTGGGTGGGTTACTCTTTTCAGGGTCTGTGTGGACTTGTTGGGCCAAAGGGCCTGTTTCCACACTGTAGGTAATCTAATTATTATTATTATTAAATTTTTGATCTTTTTGTTTTACCTTTTTCTTTCCAGCTTTCTGTTCTCTCTTTTAATCCAATCTTTCTCTCCTTCTCTTTCTTTGACTTTCTGAGTTTGATCTGACACTCATTGACTATCTTTCTTTATTGTTCCTCTTTTCTTTCTCAGTCCTTAAATTAAGATTCTGGATGTGACGTTTTATTCGCTGTGCTGTCAGCTCCTACTTACAGCAACTTAAAGGGCAAAAGGTTTTCAAACTGGAGGATGGAGGCAAAGGTCAAACTAATGGCACATGCTGTGAGATGTCCAACTTCAGTAAGCTTTAACGGTCTGTTCTTTACTATTTTACGGTGGGATTGTTGTCATAGTCACTCAAATTACAACAGAATTTTCCAATTTCTTCGCGCCTTTTGAGGTCTTGCCTGGTTGCTGCGCCAGCAATTCAGACATTTATCCATTTTAATGTGTGTGCAACATGAAGGGAAATGGAAACTTTAAACTGCACTTGTGATGGAAATTGGAATTCTAGCTCGACTTCCAAACAACAGAGACATCTGTGACCTTTAAAGATATGGACTGGCTCAGAAGTCTTAGTTCATAATCTGACTATATCAAGTCAGTCTTGGACAATCAAAACTGTTAATAATTGTCAGCTGGTTGACAACAAATGGACAGAAAAATGGCATTATTTGTACTTTCGTAATCTTGTTCAACTACCAAGTGACTAATGAAAGTTTAAATCAACATTGAAATATTCAACTTGATAACCAAAACCACAAAACATACAATTACAATGTATGTAAGTTTGCTCGCTGAGCTGGAAGGTTCGTTTTCAGACATTCCGTCACCGTACTAGGTAACATCATCAATGAGCCTCTGGTGAAGCACTGGTGTTACCGGCCCACTTTCTATTAATGTGGTTAGGTTTCTCCAAACTCATTAATACAATTACAAATTGTGTCTAATAAACATAAAACATACAAGCATGGTACAATAGTAAGGCAAAGAAAATGTCATTTAGCCCATTGAGTCTGCTCCCCGTCTTTGAAAAAGATAACTGCTTATGGAAAAGAAAATGCCCTTTGGATCGCTGATCGCTGGTATCAGGCTCAAATCATGAATATCAGGGGAAAGGTGTTGAGAAAGTCATTAGAACTAAATGTTGACAAGACCCCAGGTCTTGATAGACTTTGTCCAATAGTTTCAAAAGAAGTGGCTGCTTAAATGTTAGTACATTGGTTTTAATTTTACAAAATTCTGGAATCTAGACTCAGGAACATTCCCATTACATCAGAAAATAGCAAATGCAACTTGTCTATTCAAGAAAGAGGAGGACAAGCAGGAAACTACAGACTATTTAACATCCGTCATTGGGAAAGTGCATGGGAGGCTGTAACAGGTACTTCAAAAACCTCAATGCAATCAGATAGAGTTAACAAGATTTTGTGAAAGGGAAATCAAGTTTGACTAATGTATTAGACTTCTTTAAACTTTGATCTTTGAAGTAACAAGCGACATAAATAACAAGGATCCTGTATTGTCTTTCAAGAAAGCATTTGACAAGCTACCACATCACGTTATTCCACAAAATAAGAACTCATGTGGAAGTAATGTATTAACATGGATAGTGAGTTAGATAACAGGAAACAGTATAAAGGTAAGTGGATCACTTTCTGGTTGGCAAGGTGTATAGTTGGTGTACACAGAGATTAGTGCCGTGTTCTCAACGGTTGTTATGGACTAGGCCAGACCCCCTCAAAACATTTCAAGAAAGTAGCGCAGACCCTAACTTTGCTAATTGTTTTAAACAGGTGTAATGTAGATATTCTAGGAGTGTTGCAGCTGGTCAAACCACTTCGTTTTAAACAAAACAGAATTTATTTACAAGACTACTGAATGAAACACAAACAAAAGAGACTAGAATACCAAATAACTTACCTGCCCAAAAACCCAATAGAATATCCCAACTAAATGATGCTGTTCCAAATGCTTGCAACAACCCCCATAAACACCTCTTGGCACAAAAGGTAAAATCAAACACAGGGTCTTACAGGAGAGATGTCAGAGAGAGAGGACCTGCATGGACCTGCTTCTTTGAATCAGAGAGTCATAGAGATGTAAAGCATGGTAACAGACCCTTCGGCTCAACTGGTCCATGCTGACCAGATATCCCAACCCAATCTAGTCCCACCTGCCAGCACCCGGCCCATATCCCTTCAAACCCTTCCTATTCCTATACCTATCCAGATGCCTTTTAAATGTTGCAATCGTATTAGTCTCCACCACTTCCTCTGGCAGTACACGTACCACCCTCTGCATGAAAAAGTTGCCCCTTAGGTCTCTTTTATATCTTTCCCCTCTCACCCTAAACCTATGCCCCCTAGTTCAGGAGTCCCCAACCCCAGGGAAGAGACAGTCACCTCAGAGCTCTTTTGTGTCACCTGACTTTGATCAATTCAGCCCACTTTGAGGAAATTAAATGGCTTATTTTCCTTTAAAACTTTAATTGTGATGAAATTTCAATTAACTGACAGATTTTTTTATTCAGACTCCTAAAATTTTGTCGAATCATCTCTCTGTCCCATGTTTTAACTGACACTTGACAAACAGCCGAGTTGCTCTTTAGTTTTTTACAAAATTTTGAAAATATCTCTCTTCCTGTTAGTGTGTCTGCTACTGCCTGCTATAGTGGGTAAATGGGGGAGAGTTCTTTCAAAAGGAGAGCCTGAGGCCCAGTAACTAACTGAGCCACTGACTGCCACCAGCTGTCTACGTCCAGGAAGGTAAATTGTCCCCTGCCTCCAGCCCACTGGAAAATCTCAGTCAGCTTCTAACAATCATCTCCATGTAGCCATTAACTAGCTGAGTTGGTTATCCCCCCACTTGGATGCAGACAGCCTCACTCTCATAAACGCTACCTATCCCTCCCATCCCAATGACAGCATTGCAACAGTTGGCATTGCATTTAGATGGAGCCTGCAGACTGGTGAGCCAAAACTCTGCTTTTATCCGTGGTCCTGGGAGAGCTTAAAATCTGCCTCGAGAACACACTCTCCAGGCAGCCTTTTAAAAAATTGTTCATTTTCATACATTAATATGTTTTTCTTTTATTTTGTATTATTATGTATACCTATTTGACTAATCTTTCTGGGAGGGCTTGACACATCATAACAAATTATTAGGCAAATAAAATCCTGATATGCTTTTTGTTCTTTTGATAATCTGAAAGTAATGCTGCCTCTTTATTGACTCACTGACTAGTGAAAAGAGTTCGATTCTACAGACCTTATCAAATCTCTTCATAACATTGTAAAAAAATGGATGAGCCAAATTACAAAGACAATAATGTAACTGCAGTTCACTTCAAGTACACTAAATATTGTTCAACCCATAATAATTAAGTTGGCTTAGAAAGAATTATGTTGCCCTCATATTTAGTTTCAAAATGATATTTTCATTTGTATCTGTGGGGATAATTATTGTTTACAATCCACATTTCAAGACTAATGAGCCTACTGGTATTAATCATTCAAAGCTTTTCCCTTATCCTATGATGAGAGCAAAATAGAGGACATCGTGCTGCTATTGTCCTGATTGACTGCACTGATAATTGAGAAACAGGAGACTTACTCTGGAAAAAATATCAGATGTTGTTAGGGAGATTTAACTTTGTGGAAACCAGGTTTGTGGCAGTGTAAAAGAGGAGGAGATTTAATCACATGACCTGTTCCCATCAATGATATTAACTTACATGTACCAAACACACTGGTCCACAACCAGTTCATTGCTCTTTTGTATGCACAGTTCTGGTAATTTCCAACCATTTTAACATTAACCTTTGTTTATTCTTCCATGAGATATGGGTTTTGACGAGTCCAGCATTTGTTACCTATCCCTCCATGCCCTTAAACTAAGCACTAATCCAGCACTAATCAGAGCTTGGTTAAGAGTCAGCAATAGTGCTGTGGATCTGAAGTCACATGTAAGCTATACTGGGTAAGGATGACAGATTTCCTTCCCTAAAGTACATTAAAGAGTAATCAATGATGATTGTCATGGCTGAGACCAGCTTGATGTTCCAAATTGATTAATTGAATTTAATTCTACCAACTGCTATTGTAGGATTTGAATCCATTTCTGCAGAGCATGAGACAAGGCCTCTGGATTACGAGTCCACTGACATTACCACTTGGCTGCCACGTTCCTGCTATTCTGAAGCATGCTGGATGTTATTCACTGGGTGAAGAGGTCATATGTGTAAATATGATCTACACTGAGTGTAGTGATTGTAATGAGGTCAACCAGGTGGACCTCACAAAATATGGGTTCCCTGAATGGGACTGTTAACCTGATCCAATCAGGGAGCACTGGATGACAGATATATACAGGAGTGTCAGAGATTCTGTTCACTCTGGGGGCTGTCCTTCACAAAGCTGGACATGAGCCATGCATAC
This sequence comes from Chiloscyllium plagiosum, assembly GCF_037043375.1. Lineage (NCBI taxonomy): Eukaryota > Metazoa > Chordata > Chondrichthyes > Orectolobiformes > Hemiscylliidae > Chiloscyllium > Chiloscyllium plagiosum. The sequence goes on along the minus strand of NW_028270170.1, from coordinate 15,816,650 downwards.
TTGCAATTGCAGATGCATTGAGCTACCTCCTGCTGGCAGATACTCCACTGGTAGTAATGCCATTTGAAGAGTCCATAATGGTTTTAAATTTTCAGGACACACTTCCAGCCACAGCCAATAATATTAGACTTTGGATGCAGAAAGATCTGGTCCTGGCAAAACTCAAATAGCTGGTGGTGATGGGGAAAATCAAAGGACAATCACAACCTGAATTGAAACCTTTTTGAACCCAGAGAGATCAGATCACAGTAAAGGATGGCATATTATTATGGGGAGGAAGAGTGATTGTCCTGAGCAAAGCTTGCTGCCAGGTATTGGCTAAACTTAACGAGAGTCATCCAGGGGTTTCCAAGATGACGATGTTGCCAAGGGAATAAATCTGATGGCCAGGATTGGATGCCGACCTAGCTGCATTGGTGGGGCAGTGCCCAGAGTGCCAACAAAGACTGAAATAACCACCAGCAGCTCCTCCATATTCATTGGAATGGCCAGGTAAACTCTGGCCTCAGTTACAACATTAACTATGCAAAGGCTCAATGTTCTTAGTCATTGTGGATGCCCATTCAAAGTGACTGGATGTGGTTCGAGTTCATTCATCAAACACAGGGACAATGGTAGAAAAGCTGTGTGGTCCTTTTGCAAAACACAGACTCCCAGAAGTGTTGGTCACAGAAAATGGGCCATTGTTTACCAGCAGAGAATTTGAGTATTTTCTAATATCGAATGGTACTTGACATATAAGGATAACTCCATACCATCCATCATCCAATGGTCTGGCAGGAAAATCAGTCCAAGATGGTCACCTTAAAGAAACATCCTAAAGTTTCCTTCAATACCAAACTGTTTTGGTTTCAATTTGATTATTGGACCATTCCTCGTGCAACTACAGGGATAGCTTCAGCACAGTTGCTAATGGGGAAAAGAAGCCACATCAGGTTAAATCTGATCTTCCTAAACCTGGGTGGGGTGAGGGTGAAAAGGCATCAGGATTGCCAATGCTGGACACAAGACACCGCTAAGCGAGAGACAAATTTAATTCAGGGGACCAAGTTTGATGTAGGAACAATGGGATTGGCCCTGCATGGGTAAGAGGCATGGTTGAGGGGAGGTCAGGTCCAGTGATGTATAACGTTTAGTTAGATGCGATGGTTCTGAACAAGCACATGGGCCATATGAAAGCTGCAAACAGGGTGGAACAAAACTTCTCTGCTTGACTGTCTTTCTGACTGTTCCAGAACTTGTGGGTTCTGGAACTCTCCATCAAGCGTTGAAGATACCTCAGAATCTGAGAAGGATATTGTAGCCTCGACACCTCTGCTGCCTGAAGAGGAGAATTAATTTCTTCTGAGATGCTCCAGGCACAATAGGTGAGTTACTGTGCATTGCATGCCACCTGTATGCAAAGTACGGTGAGAGGAACCTGATCCGGCCTAAAATATCCTAGGAGGAGCGACAAGAAAAAAGATCTGGTCTATATCCTTGGATTCAGAGGGGAGGGATGCAGTGATTATAATGAGGTCAGCCAGGCAGACCTCATAGAATATCAGTTCTCTGATTGCACCAGGATACCAGCTACAATCAGGGAGCCCTGGCTGACAGGTATACACAGGAGTCTCAGAGTTCTTTTTATTCTGAGAGTTGGCTCTGAGGGAGTTGGATCAGTGTCGAGGTCTCTCCACATGTATATGAACCGTGACTGTGGGATGGGAGACTGGCCTCTTGTGGAGTTATTTCACTGTGCTCCAGGATAAATAGACCTTACAAAGATGATGCCGGCCTCCCTCCTCCTAACCTCCCCTTCATGCCTGGAAGTGAAAGTTTCTTCCCAACTCTCACCCTTCATGGAAAAGTCATGATGTGGAGGAGCCGGTGTTGGACTGGCATGGACCAAGTTAAAAATCACATAATACCAGGCTATAGTCTAACAGGTTTATTTGGAAGCACTAGCTTTCAGAGCGCCGCTCCTTCATCAGGTGGTTGATGAAGAAGCAGCGCCTTGAAAGCTAGTGCTTCCAAATAAACCTGTTTGACTATAACCTGGTGTTGTATGATTGTTAACTTCATGGAAAAGCAAGGTGATACTTTACCAAGCTAAGTATGATAGTGTAGCATAACCCAGGTGTTTTAGAACTTCAATGCAAGTCATCAAAAGGCATAGGAGCAGATGTATATAGTTGATGACAGATTTGCCTCTGGATTACACTGGAGTTCCAAATCAGATCTGAACTCACTACAACGCTGCACATGGACTGAGTCCTTCAGTTTAACATTCCATCTGCCAGTTGTCACAGCTGCACGTTAAATGTCTTACAGCACTACTTGAAGAGCAATGGGTTTATCCTGTCCCCAAGTCAACAGGCTACACATATCGAATACGAACAAAAGCTACTTCAGCTTGTTACTGTTTGTGGCACATTTCTGGAGAAGAATGCTTCTGCATTTTCCTGTGTAATACAATGTCTTTCCTCCTCTAAAGGAATTCATTATTTGTTTAGTTTTTGGTAGAATGCAGTAGGGTTTTGCCCTTTAAGATAGTCTTTGTTCAAGCATCTAGTCACCTATCCTAATGCTTTTCTTTGACTCATTGCCAAAAGTTCCAAACCACAGGATTGTTATGGCCTGTGGAAGGCTGTTCGGCCCCTCGTATCTGTGCAGTCTCTTCAAATTAACAACACTCCTGACGCTATTCCCTTGTCTTCTCCCTGTAACCCTACACATTCTTCTTTTTCAGATAATAATCCAAATTCATCTTAATTGAACCTGCCTCCACTACGCTCTCAGGCAGCGCATTCAATATTTTAACTAGTTGTTCATAGAATTCCTACAGCCATTCATTCCATCAAGTCCACACTGCCCCTCCAAAAAGCATTCCACCCAGACCCACCCCTGTGGCCTAACTCTGTAACTCTGCATTTCCTATGGCCAACATCCCTAGCCTGCACGTCCCAGGATACTATGGGCAATTTAGCATGGCCAATCCACCTAACCTACACAACTTTGGAAGCACAAGCTTTCAGAGCGCCACTCCTTCATCAGGTGGTTAAAGCAGCAGCGCTCCGAAAGCTAGCACTTCCAATTAAGGACTATAACCTGGTGTCGTGTGATTTGTAACTTTGTCCACCTCAGTCCAACACCGGCATCTCCAAATCATGCCTACACAACTTTGGACTGTGGGAGGAAATCCACGCAGGCACGGGGAGAATGTGCAAACTCCACCGAGACAATCGCCTTAGGCTGGGAATCGAACCTGCATCCCTGGTGCAGTGAGGCAGCAGTGCTGATCAGTCGGCCACTGTGCTGCCCCTTGTTGCATGAAGGATTTCTCCTTATGTTAGCATTGGTCCTTTTGTCAATCACTTTTATATTTGTGTCCTCTATGACCAATGGAAATGGTATTTCCCATTACCTCTGCTCAGACCCCTCATGATTTTGACTGCATCCATCAAACCTCGTCCCAACTCTTTCTTCTCCAAGGAACTCAGTCTCAACGTCTCTAATCTATCAGTGTAATTGAAGCTCCTCGTCCCTGGAATAATTATGTGAACCTTTGCTGCTCTCTCTCCCCTGTACCTTCACATCTTAGTCTGACAATAAAGTATTTGGGGATATTTTACTCACAGGTCCAGTTCAAAGACAAGTGTTTGTTGTTGTTTACCAGTTGACCTGAGCTAGAGCTGTAGCTACTTTCAATAGAAGCATGAAATAAAAGTCATTTGAATTCAATGCAACTAACACGACGCCACTGTTGAAGAATCTAACGTTCTGAATTATCATGTGTATTGACAAAAGCTATATCAGTGTAAAGTATTGACAATTTTATTGTCTGACACTTTTTAAACCTGTTTTTAATGGATTCTAAAAGCACTGAGAGCATTCTAGCTCTCAAGTCATAAACTGTTTCCTGGTAGCGGGGCAGGCTGTTTCTTGTTTGTTTCGTTTGCTCAGTCTTTTTAACTTGGAACAAAGAATTGGCCTTTTTTTCACACACTTTCCAAAATATTTGCAACTGTTCTGTCTGAATTTCAGCCAGGTCAGAGCTCGCCTCCCTTTTCATTCGAGTAACCTTACACTTGTATGTAGAATTACTGTAACCCACTTGCAAAGGTCAATGCGTTGGATTTTTCTGAGGTTCAGAATGATTGACAGCGATAATCCACAGATACAGCATCATTCTCCTATTCAGGATAGCTCAGACAGATGGGACTAAATCCCCTGATGTTAAAAAAAGGACCTGCGGTTTGCTTATTCAGTTGTTTTCCAATCTTGTTAACAGTTTCTTGGTACATCTAACAACTTTTCTAATTATCTGGTTTGCTTATCTGCACCCTGTAGCCTGCATAATTCTGCATGAGAACAAAATTGACAGCATGCCATCAGTTTCACACACAGATCCTGGTTGTTTTGATCCCCTAGCTGTTGTGTGGTTCCATTATCACAGAGTACAACAGACATAAACTCTGAACAGAAATGTTGAAAAAGGTCAGAGTTTTTTATGAACTGAAGCTGGAATGCTAAACATCACATCCGAATATGAATATTACGCCATGAAACATGAATAAAGTTGTTACTTCTGGCCCTCATCCACAAAGAATTTTTCAATTCATTTCCAATTACCTTATTTCTCAATTTGGGAATTAGACAGGGAACTGCTCCCATGCCAATATTAAACTTGAACCAGTCCATCTATAAATAACTCGAGTGTAATCCATTGATTTCTAGAACAGACACAATGAGGTCATTGCATTGCCAGTTTTGAAAAGAACTTGATCAGCCTATTGAATGAATAATTCAGTGTGTAGAATTTGGGGATTTTTCCAGTGTTTTGTACATCATAATTCAAGATTCCAGTTGAATTTATTTGAAACCTCTCACTATTGGTCTCACTTATATCTCTAATCCCTACATGGTTTATACTGAGTGATTATTCTAATTTTTATTCCAGGATCTTTACCAAATTTGCATTTTACAGTCTTTCATCAGAGACAGAGACATTTAAGAATTTATCAGCGTCTTTGGCAAGAGCTGAGTCTGCATGATGGGTGGAATGGCTAACTAAAGGATGCTACATTACTAGCTTCTAATTTTTCAGTTCTCTGAGCAAAGAGAATAACACTATGACCCCTACTGTGAGTAAAGCAAGAGGGTGGAGGCCATGAGCCCAATGCAGAGATTACATGGATTGGCACCAATCTTATCCAGGCTGGTCATACAGCCAACTAAACGAAATTCCCCCACACTGCTTCCTCCAAGTGTACTGTGTCAATACATACTTAAACAGATATATTGTAGTCTGCATCTATGGAAAGGGGCTCCGACTTCCTTTCCATTACATGCCTGGTGAGGAATCTCCCCCTCTCTTTCCAGCTGCCACTGAGCTGTGCTGGAAAGCTTTGCAGGTGTTTCTCAGCTTTTTCATTGCATTATAAACACACCTTCCTTATCCATCAGGTCCTGGAGTTGGCCCAAACCCAGAGCTTCTAGCTCAGAGACAGGGACGCTACCCAACTGTAACACAAGACTTCCACTTCTTAATTTACTTCTTTCATAATTAGGCCTTGAACTTCTGATAAGACAATATTTCTAATGTTAAAACAAAGTCTCTTGCCATTGCTACTATAATACTAATTGGAAAACCACAGAATTATTATGTACCAGCTTTCTAAATCAGCATTATGACTCAGTGGCGTTCTCCTGTCATTTCCCTATAACCCTGAATATTGTTTACATATATATAGCCTAATGTCCTCTTGACTGCCTCAATTAAACCTCCCTCCACCACATTTCCAGACAATGTATTCCAGAACCCAACCACTTGCTGTTTCTTACATCACATTAGCTTCTTTACAAATTACCACACATCCATGTCCTTTTGTACATGAACCAAATTTTTATCAGATGGAACAGTTTGCATCTAATTACTCTGTTCAATGCCTTCACGATGTTGAAAACTACCGACAAATTTCCTCTTCTGAAAAAGAGTCCCAAATTCTCCAATCTACCTAAGCTACTGAGGTTTCTCATCCCTGGAACTATTCTTGTGAACTACTTCTGCACTCTTTCCAATGCATTCATATCCTTCTTAAATAGTGGTGACCAGAACTATATACACTACTCCAGCTGAGGTCTTAGTGCCATATACAAATTCAGCATCACTTTCTTACTCCTGTACTTGATGCCTCTATTAATAAAGCCTAGGGTACAATGAGCTTAATCAACAGGTCAATACCTGTCCCATCACCATTACTGGCTTTTGGACATATGACCAGGCCTCTCTGCTCCATTGTTTTTTTGCTGCACCTCCATGTCCTTTCTACCAAAGTGTACTGCCTCACATTTCTCTGTATTGAACTTCATCTGCCACCTAAGAGCGCACCCACCAATTTGCTGAGGACCTTTTGAAATTGTACAGTCTCCTTCTCAAGGTAAATGCTGCTGCCAAGTTTTGTACCATTTCTAAACTTTGACATTTTCCCCTCCACACCAGTATCCTCTTGGTGCAGAGTCCCTCTCTCTGGTTGAGGAGTCCCAGTTCAAGTCCCACCTGCTCCAGAGGTGTGTAATAACATCCCTGAACAGGCTGATTAGAAATATATTCTGGATTAGTGGTGCTGGAAGAGCACAGCAGTTCAGACAGTCTGCTCCTTGGATGCTGCCTGAACTGCTGTGCACTTCCAGCGCCACTAATCCAGAATCTGGTTTCCAGCATCTGCAGTCATTGTTTTTACCTACCTGATTAGAAATATAGGTTAAATAAAAAATAGACAGTTTAGTCTTGGGACTTATGTGATGGATTGGGTAGTGTTGCCTAACTCTGAGCCATCTGTCCTAGGTTCAAGCCTCCCCCGCCCCACACTGGTTGTCTTTCATAACATCTCTGATTAGAAAATATCTAGAACGGTCAGTTCTCAGGCTCATTCTAGTAGAAACTGAAAAGATGCAAGAGGGCCTTTTTCTAATTTGGCAGCAAGAGAAAGAGATCCCAGGGAAATTAGCCCTGAGTCTTCAAGAGAGGAGGAGAAAACAAAATTGGCAACTCACAAAGAGAGTACAATGGACAGCAGCAGTCATTTTTCTGCCCAGTTTGCCTGTAGAAATTATTTCCATCTGTTATCCAGAAATAAACAGTGGTAAATTCTTTCAAATTTCATAGGTCAGAGAATGAGCAATATACAAGAAGAAAATTGGGTCCATTTAAAATGATTGATAGTCTATTCCATTGCTCATTATGATTCTCCAAATAAATTTGACAAATTGTTGGCATTTACCATATGCCTTTTGTGCCAAAATTGTAACGTCACACTCTTTGCCAAAGTAACTGTATTAAAGAATATATGTGCGCTTTTCAGCTTATTCCTCAAACCAAGGTAGATGCATATTGCATGAATTATGGGAACAACAATAAAATTCAGCAATGTACGTACTGCTGAATATAGCCCTTCTGTAATCCTCAACTCGGGTATAAAATTATCTTGGTTCAGAATAAAATTATCTCATTAATAATTCAGCTTTTTTAGCCAGTTGTCAAAAAGGCAATCTGCAATAGGTATATGTAAAGGAAGACATCTGACCATTATCTGAAAGGCAGTGCTTTTCAAGTGTCCAATGTGGTGAAACTGAATAGCCTGAGCTAGCTATTTTTTAAGCAATCTGTTCAGCAATGTTATTGTATACCTCTGGAGCAAGTGGGACTTGAACCCCAGGTCTCCCAGCCTAGAGACAGAGACTAACATGCACCACAAGATCCCAAGGTTTATAAGCCAATACTTGCCAACTTAAATGAATCGTAAAAGTCACTAACATGGGAAATGAGGTAACTATAAAGACGAAAAAGATTGCTATTTCTCAGTTCTGAAGAACAAATGACAACATCTGAACTCAATCAAGTGTCCTAAGTGTGTTTGTGCAATCAACTGCTTAATTGCAGCTCATATTGGAATTGGCCTGATAGACTCTTGTTAACTGTCTATTAATGTAGCGTCTAATTAAATGTTCATGCACTTTTAACTAAGAGGATAATATGATCCCTAGTATAGGAGGCCTGGAAAAAAAAGCAGATAATATGTTGAAGGCTCTTGTGGCATAGTGGTAGTGACCCCGCCTCTTAGCTAGAAATTCCAGGACCATATCCCACCTGTCATGGAGATGTATTTAAACAAACTATTTAATAATAATGTGCCACTTGGTGCCAGAGTATCGTGGGTTAAAGTGCTTGGCTAGTAAATAGTAGATACTAAGTTTGAATTTCAGTGGCACCTTCTGACATGGAGAAACTTTACAATCTTCGTTTGTGGTGTGGTGGTCGTGTCCCCACCTCTGGGCTGGAAGGCTTGTGTTCAAATCCTATCTACCCTGGAAGTGTGTTATAACATATCCAAATATGTTGATTTTAAAAAATGCGTTGAATTGGTGCGTCAAGAGTTAGTTACGTGTTGTTGTTCATTGTAAGACTATTGGATAGATTGATAAGCCTCACATAGGAAGCTTCAAGCTGCCTGGGAAGTGTAGACTGCTTGTTCATTATGGGTTCAGGTTTGAGTAGCTGTTGGAGACACTGGAAAGGGATTGACATGTCCAACGTATATTCAAAGGTTGACCCCATGTAGAAAAACACTGGTTTCTTTTTAAAAACATAAAAAATAGGATTAGGAGCAGGCCATTCAACCCTTCGAGCATGTTCCACTATTCAATGTGATCATGGCTGACCCTCAACCTCAACCCCATATTCACACTTTCTGTATATACTCTTTGAATATCTAAAAGATTATCAATTTCTTTCTTGAATATTATCCATAACCTGATCTCCACAACCTTCTTAGTAGTGAATTCCACAGGTTGACCACCCTCTGAGTGAAGAAATGTTTTCTCATCTCAGTTCTAAATGGCCTATTGCATCACCTGAGACTGTGACCCCCAGTTCCAGTCTCCCTGCATGTTGTCTGTCCAGCTCTGTTAGAATTTTATTTGTTTCAATTAGATCTCTTCTCATTCTTCTAAACTCTAGTATAGTGGAGGAGTAAATTGCTGCAGATGTTGGAATCTGTACTGAAAACAAAAATACTGGACATCACAGTGTGTCAGGCAGCATCTAGGGCAAGAGAGCAAGCTAACATTTCAAGTCTAGATGACTCTTCAACTCTGATGAAGAGTTTCTGGACTCGAAATATTAGCTTGCTCCTTCTCCACAGATGCTGCCTGTGAATTCCAATATTTTTTGTTTTCAGTCTTGTGAGTACAAGTCATCTCTCCTCATATATATTTTTATATTAAAACCTTTTAGTTGTTAGAACAGAATTATTTAAAAGTTATAATTGAATGAGACTAGGCTACAAAAGTTTCACTGAGGTAGAGGTTAAAAAGTTATTATTTTGATCAGTGGAGTCAACAACTCGAGCCTAGAAGTTGGAGAGCATTATTCAAAAGAGGTAGAGAATTTGGTTGGATTTTACATAGAGGATTGTAATGACACTAGATGAATTCAATAATGGAAAATAATTCAATGTAGTTTTAAAAACGGTGTGGATATATATTTGAAAAAGCAATATATAGAAGGGAATTGGGAAAAATGGGAAAAATGAGATTATCAATGACATTCAAAGAGTTTCCTTCTGCCTGGTGCATTTCCATAATTGTATGATTCTAGATGTTTAGAATCTGGAAGAATCATGAGAACTTGACGAGTTGGTGAATCTTCAGTGGCAATGTCATGTTGAATGAAAGGATCTCGCAAAATTAGTAAGTTGCATGATGACTGCAGTAATTAAAGAGTGGTAAAGGGAGTTTTGGTCACCTTTTTGGAAACATCCACCAGCGTGGCAATTTTTTGTTTTGTACGACATGCAGGTTTGAAGTGTGGAATACAACATTTTTCATATCACGACAGCAAATTCCCCTCATGTTGCTCACAGTAAATTAGAGAATATACTGAAATGTGTGACCTCTAGAATGTAGTGGCTAAAGTGTTACAGTGGGGGACTGGAGTGGCATGTCATACAGAACTTTTACGTACTATATCTATTTTCTCATTGACTTGTCCAGAGGGTAGTGCTACACTTGTGGACAATGCTAAATTAGTGAAGTTCGATGGTACAATTAAAAGGGCTAAATTTAAATAGATAATTGACTGAAGATACTATTTAGTTTATAATTTTCACTATAAAAATAAAAAATAAATGAAAAAGGAAAATGAGACTGAATTATCTGCAAATTTGAATACCTCAAGTTTGGAAATTGATGGGCAGAGCAGAAATTTGGAAAATGGTGTTGCTACATAGCAGCATAAGTACTGTTTACATATTTCATTCTGTGAAGTTCTTACTCACAGAATTCTATCCTGCTCTTCTGAGAAAACAAATCTAATATGACAACATTATAAAATATGTTATGTGGCCAGTCTGGTTACTGATTTATACGACTGTCTGTTATGATGGAAATCCAATTTAATTACCTTGCCACATGGAAACACATCACTCTTTCCTCAAAAAGATGAACAGTTTATGTTTAAACCTCCTCATCCAGTTTTTGACCAAGGGAATTTTCACCTGAATATAGTATTTGCATATTTTGGTCTGACACTTTGCAGTATATTGTATGGACAGGTTACTTGGACACTTAGTTCCAAGAGGATTCCTTGGGATAGAATGGTGTATTTTAATTTCTGATATCCCTCAGGATAGGATGGAATCTTCTGATTTGTTCAGTTGTCAGGACGAGGGAGAAAGTGAGGACTGCAGATGCTGGGGATCAGAGCTTAAAAATGTGTTGCTGGAATCCTGAGGAAGGGCTTATGCCCGAAACATCGATTCTCCTGCTCCTTTGATGCTGCCTGACCTGCTGTGCTTTTCCAGCAACACATTTTTAAGGACAAGGGAGAGTCAGACTGCAAGTGATGGGCACCGAGAATATGAAATGGGCTTTGTCTTTGTAAATGTCCAATAGGTTTGAGGTTCTCCTAGTGTGTGAATGAAAGTGGTGGCTGTGAGTTGTGTGAGAAAACTGACCATAGCACTGTGGTACAAGAAGCCATTCATGTTGGGATATAAGTAAGAATGTAGCTATGATAGGGGACAACATAGTTAGGGGGATTGATCTGGATCTAAGCAGCCAAGAGTGAGTATCCAGATGGATGTGGTGCCTGTATGGCACCAAGATTTGGGTCATCTGCTCTGGGCTGGAGAGGAATTTGCAGTGGGGAAGGGGGGAGAGTGAAGATCCAGTGGTTGTTGTCCATGTAGGTAGCAATGACATAAATATGACTAGAAAATAAATTCTGCTGAGGAAGTATAAAGCAACTAGGGGTAAGTTAGAATACAGAACCTCAAAGGTACTAATTTCTGAATTGTTACTTGAGTCATCAGCCAATAAGTATTGGGTCAGTAGGATTAGAGAAAGAAATGCACAGCTCAAAGATAGGTGAGGTGGAAGTGGATTTTGATTTCTCCGGTACTGTGAAAAGTGAGAGCTGTACCATTTGAAACAGCCTACATCTGAACAGTATTGGGTCTGGGGTTCTGATGAATTGTGTAATTTGGATGGTATAAAGAACTTTAAACTAAATAATGAGGGCAAAGGATCACATAGGAGGACATAAAGCAGAGTAAAGGAAAATAAGAAAGTAGCAGAGCAAGGCAACAATTTCGGGAATAATTATCAGAATGTGACAGGCAGAAACGCAATTTACAAACATAAGACTGCATCAGCAGATAAGACTAGAAATTGCAAAACATGTTTTCAAAATTTAGATTTTAAGGCTCTGTATGTGAATGTGGGCAGCATCTATAACAAAACAGATAAACAAGACATTGTTGAAATGTAACCCAGGCTAGGGCTTGAAAGCAGAGGGATATTTGACACATCAATGACAGAAAGCTAGGAAATTTGGTGAAGTAGCTTTGTTAATTAAAGATGACAATCATTCAGTATTGAGAGATAACGAGAGGGGAAAGATATAAAAGAGACCTACAGGGCAACTTTTTCACACAGAGGTGTGGTACGGGCATGGAATGAGCTGCCAGAGGAAGTGGTGGAGGCTGGTACAATTGCAACATTTAAGAGGCATTCGGATGGATATATGAATAGGAAGGGTTTGGAGAGATATGGGCCGGGTGCTGGCAGGTGGGACTAGATGGGGTTGGAATATCTGGTCAGCATGGATGGGTTGGACTGAAGGGTCTGTTTCCATGCTGTACATCTCTATGACTCTATGTCAAATCAGCTTGGTTCAAGATATGAAATCATAAGTGTAGGAGATCCCTTGTGGGAATAGTTCATTGTGCCACTAGCAAGAATTGAACACAGGAAGAAATAAATAGAAGAGGCAAGAAATGTACTACAACAATCACGGGTGATTTTAACTTACATTTGGCTTAGTAGAATCAGATTGGCAAAGGTAGCCTAGAAAATGAGTGTTCAGGTCAATTCCTTAGGGCAGTGCATTCAAGAGCTAATTGGGGAGCAAGTTATCCTAGAGCTAATTATGTGCAGTAAGACAGAATTAATCAATAGCCTCAGGGTAAAGGAGCCTCTTGGTGATAGTGATCACAACACAATAGAATTTCATATTCAGTTTGAAAGGGAGAAGTTTGAGTCCATCGCTAGTGATTTTAAGCCCAACTAAAAGTAATTGAAGGTTTGAATGCAGAATTTACTGGGGTAAAATCGAAAACTGGCTTAAAACATAGGACAAGCAGGAGGCTGGAAGAACACAGCAAGCCAGGCAACAATAGGTGGTGGAGAAGTCAACATTTCAGGTGTAATCCACCCTCAATCCTGAAGAAGGGTTACACCCGAAACGTTGACTTCTCCACCTCCTGATGCTGCCTGGCTTGCTGTGTTCCTCCAGCCTCCTGCTCAGCTATCTTGGATTCCAGCATATGCAGTTTTTTGTCTCTTAAAAGCTAGGACTGCAGATTTCAGGGCCAATTTTCAAGAGGATATTTAATAATCCTCAGCAAAGATTTATTCAAATGAAAAGAAAGCCTTTTTGAGAAGTATGTATCATCCGTGGCTAAATGAAGAAGTTAAAGAAAGTCTTAAATTGCAACAAAACACAGTACAAATCTTAAAATAAAAGGAAGGTCAGACGATTTGACAGACTTTAAGAACTAGTAAAGAATGGCTAAAAAGAGAATAAAGATGTGAAAGCAGAGTATGAGAGAAAGGTAGCTAGTAATGAAAAGAGTAAATAAAGCTACTGTGAGGTCTGTACACAAGGAGTCTGGTAAACAGAGAGCAGCATATTATGGGCCAGTTTGCCAAACATATGAAATTAAGTAGTTGTTATTAAGAAGGTTATTGTCGGATACTAAAGAAAATCACAATGTGATGGGACACAGCCAGCAAGGCTTTACGAAATGAAAGTTATGATTAACTGATCAATTGAAAGTTTTTATCAAGTAACATTCATGGTGAATTGAGGGGATTCAGTAGCTATGGAGGGCTTGAATTTCCAAAAGGCATTTGATTAGGTGTGACATCTAAACTCACAGCAAAAGAAAAGATCACGTAGTGTAGGCAGTAAAATAATTGCATGGATAAAGGTTTGTATGATTAACAGAAGGCAGACAGTCAGAATTTTTAAGTTTACAAGCTGAAACTAATGGATTGCCACAGGGATCAGGGATCAGTAGTGGGCCCTCAACTCTTTGCAATTTTTATCATCAATTTAGTTGAAGGGATCAAATAATAGCTAATTTTACTGATGGCAATATGTTCGGCAGGAAAGTAAGTACTCAATAAGAGATGATTCTGCAAAGGAATATTGTTGGGTGAAGTGAGTGGGCAAAAATGGGCCAGATGGAGTAAAAATTGAATAAAAACAAAGAATTGTAGATGCTTGAAATCAGAAAGAAAAACAGAAATTGCTGGAAAGGTTTAGCACGTCTTGCAGCATCTGTGGAGAGAAATCAGAGTTAACGTTTCGGATCGAGTGATCCTTCAAGGGTGTCACTCAATCCAAAATGTTAACTTTGCTTTCTCTGCACAGATGCCACCAGACCTGCTGAGCTTTTCCATCAATTTCAGTTTTATGTTCTGGTTTACAGCATCCAAAGTTCTATCGGTTTTTATATAGGTTTTTGATAGGCAAGGAAATTAAGGGATATGGAGGGCAGGAAAGTGGAGTTGAGACCGTAACCAGTCAACTATGATCTGACTGAAAGTGGGTTCACAGGGCCAAATGGCCTTCTCCTGATCTAACGTTTTAGGTTTGTATGTGGAACCCTGAGAAAATGGCTGTTTATCTCTCAGTAAGTTAGATATTTAGAAAAGCTAATGGTGGTTTTCGAGTTTGCCGTAAATATGTCCTTGACAAATGGAGACAACACTTGTTTGTCTCCAGAGAACTAAGAATAGTTCCGTCTTCTGTAATTAGTGCATCTTCTACCACTGGTCTAATAAGATTGTGCAATGCTACAGAAGTAGCAGACCATACATTCTGGGCACCCAATACCAGCATCAATCTCCCAAGTCAAGTATACGCTTTGTTGATGTACTGTCTGAATGAATAGAACATGGTTGAGCAGGGTGGCAGAAATCCCTATAGTTTAGGTTAAATTTGCAAAGTACCAGAGTAAGTTTTCCATTTCCCACATTTTTATGTTCAGGACCAACCTGCACTGTGTTGCAATTATTATTGTGCTGTGAACATATGCAAGAAGAAATAAGTGAACAGAAACATAGCATGACGTAACTAAGAAGTTGGGAATTATTGAACGTGATTGATCTCTCTGAAGTGGTGTAGCAGTATGGTAAATGGATCACTACTTAGTTCATTCCCCAATTGACTTTGATGGGAAAAGCCAGAATGAGTAAATAATGATACAATTTGGAAACAGTTTCAGACAGTTATTGACCTGAATAAATTAAAATGTGCAATGAAAAACAGAAAGATATATTATTGATCCAAGGATGCATTCTTTCTAGTGAAGTCTATGAAGATAATTATAGTGTTTTTGTCTGTATGAGCTTTTGTCTGCACTCACCATAGACAATAGCACAACAGTTTTATCGACGTGGCTGGAATTTGACAGTGGCCAAGAGAAAAAGTGAAGCTTGGATTTCCAAAGAAATGTGTTGAGAAACTTCTGCTTTATTTGTTAACTCTAATCTACCGTGGTTGAAGTCAGGAAACCAGCAGGAAAATTGTTGAAGCATAAAGCGTGTAATGAGAAAAGACTATTTGACCTATCATCCAGAAGTCGTTTTAAGAGAATCAGCCAGAATTATGTGATAAATCTTCTCACGGCTGACATAAGTCACCCCTCACATCACATCTTCACTAATCTTTTCCTGAGGCCAGGAACTATTGCATGTCCTTCATCCATATGTGAGAAAGAAAATGTTTTTTAAAGACTGAACTGCATTCACATCTAGTTCAATAGGAGTTTAATAAACCAATTCAGTTCAATAGTCTTAGCAAAATTTATCCCAAGGATGACCATGGTTTGTGCAGGTTTTTTAGGCTTCTGAGGAAGAAAAATGACTACAAATAAAATGTCCAAAGGAAGCGCTGCACCAAATCCAGGTGTATAACCTTTTTGTTTTGCATCCAATGAATATGTTTGGTCTAAAGTTGAGTCCATAGAAGTGTGCAGAATTCTGGTGCAAATTGCACGAGTTGCCATTTTGGGAAAAGACATGTTTGAAGTGTGCATTAATCAGCGGCATGTAGCCTGCTTAAACCACGTTGCCAGTTTGGCAAGTTCTGCTCATTTGATGCAAGGTTTGTCGTTTTGGAGCTCAAAACTCCAGCTAAGGCCATCATTTAACTATGAACACATGTTCAGCAGCAGAAAGGACCACACCGGAGCTGATTAAGATGTGAAAAAGGTGGTCCCCAAACAGTGTTAGATACTTTACCTAAGGCTTTTAGAGAGGGATGAACCTTGCTTGGGGTTGAAGGATTTTCCTCATCTTTAATCTTTAACATTCGATTTACTCAAATCATTTCTGAAACATCACATTGGTTATTTTGATGGACTACTATCTGCAAATATCCTTCTTCAAATTCCTAGCCTTTATCTATTTTTGGATTTTTCAACCAGAATGCTTCCTGGGTATCCACATGACTTTGGCTTTGAGAAAACCTCTTTCAGTTTTATCTTCCCCAATAAATACTTCAGTTCCGTCACTCTCTCCAATTTGGACCAGTCATGTTTGTCAAACTGATTAAAAACATATTTATTGTGACACCTCCACATCATCAACATTATTGTGAGGAGAAGATGAACAAAGTGTACATTATATTCTAAATATCAATTTCTTGTTGAAGCACACTGGACTAATATAACTTTGTGATATTATTAAGAAATCAAATTTTAGATCCAACATGCTGCCTAGTTAGTCATGTTGACATCAGCATTGCATTGAATGGAGCCATTTAGTGAGTATAACACTCAGATATTTTCCATTGCTGAAGGACATCTGTCTATGTGCAACAGTATTTATTATTCCATGTATCAATAGATATTATCTTACACTTACACTGAATCACTTCTTGGCTCATCTCCTTGAGTTGTTAAGATCTGTTGAAATATTAGCAATTCCCCTGGTACTGATCATCTGACTGCATAACTTGGTGTCATCAACCACTTCATATCAAATCCCAGCTTTAAAATGTTGCCAACTGTCAGACACGTTCCCTATAACTGGTGATTACCAGTGCTTTCCATCAGATTGTGACTTTGCATTAAATTCTCTTAAGGTTGCAAAGTCAACGAAAGGGGCAGCTGTCTAGATTTGTTGAGGTGTTGAAAGTCTTTATGACGTGTTACAAGAAGCACACAAGTTGACCCTGAGTCGTTTCACTTTCTGCATCAATTCAAGGTTGGTGAAAACTCTTAACCATTTAGAGAAGTACAGAATTAGCAATGTAATCCTGTTCAAACTGCAAGGTATCTTCATTCTGAAGTTTAGTTTGTTTTCAGAGCTGGCACTGGTTAAAATTACAAACTACACTTTAAAGAAATTTATGTTCAATCCAAACTATCGTTTTAATTCCAGTCCTTTTCTTTTGCTCTTCTAGACTGTTGACTATGAGTGAGTTGGTTATTTGGTTGCTTCAGTGCCCCAGTCATGAACCTTGCTAATTTTAAGAGATCACATCGAGTGGTTTACCTTTTACTTCCTCTATTTTCATTGTAATGAGAAAAGTCAATAGTGTCTACATTATTGCTCCACTGAGAGAATTTGCCTTTGGTAGATAAAAAGTGTGAATGACATCTTATTGTTCCAATCAGCTGTGCCACTGGGCTAGTTCTTCATAACAATAATGATTTTTACTTAAAGGCATTGATTGGACCTGCATGTACCACACTTTTAAACAATACATTCCAGACCTTGATGGTCTCAAAAGGGTTTCACCTCCTATCACCATTGCTTCCTTTGCAAATTATGTTAAATTTATGCCCTCTGATTCTCGATCTTTCCACCAGTTGGAATAGTTTTGTTTAACTAATCTACTATATCACTCCTCTCATTATTTTGAACATCTCTACTATTTCTCTTCTCCACCTAATCTTTTCTAAGGAAAGAAGTCCAACATCTGTCTCCATAACTGGAATTCCTTATTCCTGCAGACCTTGTGGTTCTGTAGTGAATGCAATCTGTAATTGAGCTAATCCTCAGTTATGGCTCATCCCTATTTCCTCTGGAGTTGTAAGGAACAATTCTGGTGGAACAGAATCAATGGACCAAATGGCTGAGTTCTTCTCCTATATTTTATGAGAATAGGTCATTTCTAAATTTCCAGCCCCAGACAGTGTCTAAATTCCATTGGGTCCAGGTGATCCCAACAGCAGTTTTCTTTTCAATTCATCATAAAGTTGAAGTAGAAATGAGTGCTAGTTTAAATAGAAATAGGAAACAATCTCTTCAATCACCCACTCGACAAATCAGGATTCTTTTCAACTGTGCACAGATCACACGGACCTTGCCAGTCGACAGCAATAGAGAAAATTGCAGACATTGATTTTTGCTCTGAAGGTGGGGAAAAGACATTCTCTCCCTTTATTGACCTCTTGCAGTCCCAGAAATTTTAACCTGAAGTTTTACAATACTTGTGTCTGAGTGCTGGTGAAGAAAGACTAATTTTGCCAAAGTTTTGTCTTGAAGTCTTGAAAATTCAGAATAAATAATAATGTACTGGGAAAGTAACTTTTAAATTACATGAGAAGAGACTGCTGGTAGGTTGGCAAGTGGAGTTTGTTTGATATAGGCATAACTATGGAAAACGTACCAGTTAAATGATTACAGGCAGTAAACTGCCAAGTTTTGTACCGCCCAACAGCAAATGTTTATATTATTGTAATTTGATTTATTTTGTTCATTTGCTTTGCTCAGTTTCAGAAGTGACATCATGTACAGTTGGAGGAGCTACTAAGCTGTGTGTAATGCAATTACGCTTCGGACTGCTGACAACATCTTAGAATAAACTAGGTAACCAGTCACTAGAGTATCTTATATCAACAAATGTCAGTTGGAAGGGTCCGTGAGGATTTATAAGATTGTGCTGTCATACCTCCAATAGAATACTGACAATTTTAAAGGAAGGTTTCTACTCTGATACATGTAATGTAACAGGTATAAATTTAATGGAGAAAAGCACCAAATTTAATTACCACTTTACAAAACAGAATATTATTTAAAGCTTTAATACTACTTTTGTATCATTCTTCCGTGTTTTCAAAATAATAATGAAGAAAGGAAACGTAGATGGAAAGAATGTTTGAAAGAAAAGACAATATCAATATGGTAAATCTGCTAGATTACATTTTCAGTTCACACACAAAGAGATTTTCTGATTAGATTTTTTTTTAAAATGGTACCTCAACTGGATATGGGTCCAAATGCTGGCAAATGGGACTAGATTAGTTTAGGATACCAGGTTGACATGGAAGAGTTAGACCAAAGAGTCTGTTTCTGTGCTGTACATCTCTATGACAGGACATTGGTTAGGCCACTGTTGGAATATTGCATGCAATTCTGGTCTCTTTCCTATCAGAAAGATGTTGTGAAACTTGAAAGGGTTCCGAAAAGATTTACAAGGATGTTGCCAGGGTTGGAGGATTTGAGCTATAGGGAGAGGCTAAACAGGCTGGGGCTGTTTTCCCTGGAGTGTTGGAAGCTGAGGGGTGACCTTATAGAAGTTTACACAATTATGAGGGGCATGGATGGGGTAAATAGGTAAAGTCTTTTCCCTGGGGTCGGGGAGTCCAGAACTAGAAGGCATAGGTTTAGGGTGAGAGGGGGAAGATATAAAAGAGATCTAAGGGGCAACTTTTTCAGGCAGAGGGTGGTACATGTATGGAATGAGGTGTCAGAGGAAGTGGTGGAGGCTGTACAATTGCAACATTTAAGAGGCATTTGGATGGGTATATGAATAGGAAGAGTTTGGAGGGATATGGGCCAAGTGCTGGCAGGTGGGACTAGATTGGGTTGGGATATCTGGTCAGCATGGACGGGTTGGACCAAAGGGTCTGTTTCCATGCTGTACATCTCCATGACTCTGTGTCTCTATGACTCTATGACTCCATAACTGAAAGCATGTCCAACTTGAAAGATATGTCTGCTGTATATACGTAGATTGATTTAATCACATGATCAAGTTTATTTTTGTGGTGATGCTTAAAATTTCTTCTCTTCTTTGATAGTTTCTAGTTGATTTTCCAGGCTGTGTTTTAGATGACTCCTGGGTTCAGGCATTTGCTGGAACGAGAAAATTGTTACAATAATGGCAAACTGGGCCTATCTTTATTTAATTACTATTATCAGATTTTAATATTTGAGAGCCTCATCGGCCAAAGTGGTTTTTAAAGAAAACATGTCAGCAAACATGAGCCAAACTGACATTGTTCTAAAAGGCACTGAAACTCAAATCTGCATTGCCTGGGTAGTTCATACCTTTCTGAAAGTTATGCACATACACATCTCAACATAAGAATCATTAGGCTATTCAGCCCTTCAATCCAGCTCCACCATTCAATAAGATCATAGCTGTTCTGTTTCTGTTCCAAATTCCACATTTTCATCTCCCACTTGATCATCTATGATTCCCTTGCCTAACAAGAATGTATCCACATCTGCCTGAAATATATTCAATGGGATTGCTTCTATCGCTTTCTGAGGCAGAGGGTTCCAAAGTCACACAACCCTCATCTCTGTTCAAAAAGGGGTCAACTCTAATTTTCATTTGGTGTCCCCTAGTTCTAGACTTGCTCACAAAAGGATTGTTTCCGCATCCACCTTGTTAAGACCACTCAGCGTCTTTTAAACCTCAACCAAATCACAGCTCACTTTTCTAAACTCCAAGGGAATAAACCCAGCCTGTCCAACCTTTCTTCATAGGGCAACCTGATCATTCCTGCTGATCATCCAACTTGAGAAAAGAAATAATCATTCTAGTCATCAGAATCTACAAAGTGAGCAATAAAGAAAACAGAACTGATAAAAATAAGAAGATCAAAGCCATTTTCTCTTACTCGCTCTCTCTCAAAAATGCACCATAACGGTACCCACCTCCCTCGAAATATCTCAGGAGTATTGATAGACACTGTCTGCTCCTTCACCAAGAATACCTGGCACAAATCTTAATTGATTTTGATACATGTCCCATCTTCTGACCTGCCACTTTTCTTTAACTAACTATGTTTTTTCTTTGATATTAATAGAATCAAAGAGTCATAGAGGTCTACAGCATGGAAACAGGCCCTTTGGCCCAACTTACCCATGCCGCTAGTTATAAAACTAGTTTTCAGAATTTAAACTAGTTCAATTTGCCTGCATTTGATCCATATCCCTCCATATCTATACCATCCATGTACCTGTCTAAATGTTTCTTAAATGACGAAATTGTATTCGCTTCCATCACTACCTCTGGCAGCCTGTTATAGACACTCAACACCCTCAGTGTGCAAAAATTGCCATTCTGGACTGGTTTGTATCTTTCCCCTGTCATCTTAAACCTATGACCTTGAGTTTTAGACTCCCCTACTCTGGGGAAAAGCTATTAGCTATCCACTTTATCAATACCTCTCATAATTTTATATACCTCTGCAAGGTCACCCCTTAGTCTCCTACGCTCCAGTAAAAAAAGTCCCGGCCTATCCGATCTCTTCTTATAATTCAAACCTTCCAGTCCAGGCAACTTTAACACTTCTAGTTAAGCAGAAAAGTGAGTTCATTCCTTACAATATTTATTGCTCGTTGGAATGTATCTATTCTGTATATTCTGAAATAATCCCTTAAATGTCTCGTGAATAATTGGATTCCTAATTCTTACCTTCAAGAAATCTTGTCATTTTTCTCCTTCATTTTGATGTAGTTCACTATACTTTAATTGATGTGTGATAGTTATAAGGTGAAAAAGAAATAAAAAAGTTGTTGTGACTAATCAAGCAAAGCTTAAAAAGAGGGATCCAGTCTCCCCCTCTTCACATGATCATAACATAATGTACAAGATTCAAGCCCCTTGACTTGTTTTCATTGCATTTGGGTTAGCCAAGGTAATTTTAAGGTGAGATATGGAACAACGAAAAAGCAAGATGGAAGATGTTAGCTTTTGTTTTGAAAGAAATACAAACTTTCTAAGGATTGTATTCACCATAAAAGTTGTCTCAAATGCCATAATGGATCTCTTATCATCATACAAATCCTTCCAAAATGCCTCTTGTATGTAATAAGATTGGGACGGTTTCCTGGTCAGCTGCACTCAATGTAGCATGGTGTTCTTCAATTTATAAGCCTCTGGTGACAGGCTAGGGAATGTTCCAGAAAATGTGAGGTAGGAAAACAGATGTAAATGTGTGTATTTGCATGCCTCCTGTGTCTCTAAATGTGGGAGGTTTCTAAGTCCATCAACATTATTGCAAACTAGTTTGCAAACAATTTTCTTTATCTGCTCTCAATGTGCATTGTCTTGATTGTATTTTGTTTTGATGTCTTTCAAAACAATTCCTACGTATCATGCTGTTCAGAATATTCCCTGCTTCACACTAACACACCAAATTATGACTTTGCTTTTTGTAGATCATTCAACATTCCATTTAGTGTTCCAACGTTTCCACAGTGAAGATAAGTCAAATGCTACAAAGCAATGTTTAGGTATTGCATAATTTTTAGTGTCACCAAGCCTACTCGATCAATGAGTGGGGACAAGGTAAACTTCTTCTGAGGCATCAGAAAGGACTTGAAACAAATCATTTGGCATCGTGGGCGGCACGGTGGCACAGTGGTTAGCGCTGCTGCCTCACAGCACCAGAGACCTGGGTTCAATTCCCAACTCAGGCGACTGACTGTGTGGAGTTTGCACGTTCTCCCTGTGTCTGCGTGGGTTTCCTCCGGGTGCTCCGGTTTCCTCCCACAGTCACAAAGATGTGCAGGTCAGGTGAATTGGCCATGCTAAATTGCCCGTAGTGTTAGGTAAGGGGTAAATGTAGGGGTATGGGTGGGTTGCGCTTCGGCGGGTCGGTGTGGACTTGTTGGGCCGAAGGGCCTGTTTCCACACTGTAAGTAATCTAATCTAAAACTTTGCCAAATAAAACTTCATTAATTATCAATTATTTACCAGTTACTTATCTCATTTGTGTCATTCTTCCTGACAATATGGAAACATAATTTGTATTTTTACCTGATAAAAAGGGCAAGAAAAGCAGTGATTTACCAATTTTTCTTTCAGCCTAGTCTATAGTATTCATTAAAATGATAGAAAGACCTATGATCTGAAGCAAAAATAGACACTGGAGAAACTCAACAGGTCTGGCAACATCTGTGGAGAGAAAGCAGAGTTAACATTTCAGGTCCAATGACACTTCTTCAGTTCTTAATTTTAAATTGCACCAGATAATCACTGTGACAGAAGACATTTGGCTATGTTCTAGGAAATCGACCCAGTTTGCTTCCAATCCAATGTCATTGTTGCATCTAGTTAGATCATTGCTAACGTGTCAGGGAAAAAGCGAATTGGAATTTTCATGGGTTACACAATGGGCACTACAAGAAGATAAAACTGTATGATGTTAAAACCACCACTCGAGTATTTTGAGCAACTTCAATTTGAAAGACTTACACTGTTGATTTATACAGTGTTAGGACACGGTGGTGAACCCCTCTGATACTTAAACCCAAACATCCAGAAAAGCTCACCTCACCTCATAACCTGTTAAACTATGAATGACAGAGAACTCCCAAATTCCACAACTTAAAGAAAATAATATCAATTTATTTTCAACTCTAAAAGTGAACATTAAGCAACAACTATTCACAACTCTAAGCCCTCCTTTCTCTTAACTGCTTACTATCTGCCTCCAACTCTACAACAATATACTGTTCTAATAAGACACTTATTAAAATTTCATCAGCTTAATTTCAAAACCACACAGCTGCTGTCTTCTCCTGTGTCTTTCTTTTTCTGCCTAAGATGTCCCTGGGTCGTCGTCTTTCTTTTTACTGCAAATGTGTTTCATATGAAAAGGTATCTTTGATAGAGAGTGTTTCCTAATTCCTTGGCGTACAAGATGTTAGATCTCCAGGCGTTTCTATCTCAATGGCCATTGCTCTCTCTTAAAGGTGCAGTACATACCTTCAACTTCATAACAACTGTTTAAATATAACTTCCAAGTGCTCTTATGATGTTATAATAGTATCTCTACCATTAGATCAGGAATCCTAGGTTCCAGTCCCTCCTGCTCCAGAAGTGTTTCACAACATATCTAAACAGGTTGATTCAAAATATCTAGAAATACCTTCCATCCATAATGAGAGATCAGAATTGTAAAATTCCTTCAAAGGATTATATGATATCATTCATCATGCAATATCAGGTTCAGAAGTTTAGAATTTTAACTCTTTACCTTCTGTATAACTGACATTTTGTATACCATTGAGGCTCAACTGGAAGGCAGCATTTGGTCTCCTGAATTTCAAGACTAATGGGTTGAGATTGTATTGTTTGTGACAGCATATTTAAAGTTGATGAATGAGTTCTTACATTGTGCTGCTGGACAAGGAACTTCATATCAATGTAATCACATACTAATTCCACAGAGCTGGATTTTACCCTATAAATTTTCAACATCCAATGCAAATTTTGTCTAGAAACTAACTCGAAATCTGCCTGACAGAGAAACATGAAGACTCACTCACATCACATTTCTAATACTGAACATAGACTTAGCTATCTTCCTCGACTGATCTAGTTTTGTTATTATCCCCTGTTCTGCTTGTGCTAATGTTGATACTAAATGAAGTTTAGGTTTCCTATGGATTATTACGGCACAGCTCTGTGGCTGTCACACCCTGAAGTGGGACAGAAACATGGATCTTCTAGCCCAGAGGTGGGAGCATTACCACAATGCTGTAAGACCAGCGCCTCCATCCTCCACCTCCTCAAAAGAATGAAAAATATTCTGGTGGCTTCTACTTCTCCTTGGCTATTTGATAGTAACAGCTGCATAGAGGAGACACTGAATTGTTTATTAAAGCATTCGAGATGATTAAAAAGATTTAAAGGCAATCTTGAGGCTTTTGTTGTAGGTGGGGTTAGGTTGAGGTCTCACCTGCTCCATTTCTGAACAGGTTCATTAGAAAATATCTAGTAAGAACAAGCATCCCCTCTGGCGATAGAGTGCAGAACATACATAAAACAAAGAATTGCAGATGCAGGAGATCTGAAACAAATTGAAGATTGTTTCTAACCTTTTTTTCTGCACTCAAAAATGGAAATTGCTGGAGATACTCAGCAGGTCTGGCAGCATCTGTGGGAAGAAAGCAGAATTAATGTTTCAGGTCCAGTGACTCTTCATGACCTGCTGAGTTTCTCCCGCAATTTCCATTTTTGAGTGCAGAAGAAAAGGTTAGAAACAATCTTCAATTATGTGCTGGGCTGCTCAGAGGTGATGCCTGGAGAAACCTCCTTACACAATGTGATGTGGGAACCTGTGATTTTCAGTTCTTTTGTTAGGTAAAGGTAGTAAGAAGTATTGAGCCAAAGTATGTAGGTAGAGTTACAATAAAGATTAGGCAAAAGTGAGGACTGCAGATGCTGGAAACCAGAGTTTAGATCAGAGTGGTGCTGGAAAAGCACAGCAGGTCAGGCAGCGTCCGAGCTACAATAGAATTGAATGTTGGGTCAGGTGCTAGAGACGGAATGGCCCATTCCTTTTCCCAGGGCAAAGGGTGATTGAAGTAATTTGAACTCTCCTCCTTCAGAATTTTAAAAAGGTCAAAAGTTGGGCTGACAAAGAGTCAGATTTTCCTCTCGCAGTTTAAAAGACTTTGACTTCCTTTAGGTTTTGCTTTCTCTTTGTCAGCTTTCGGTCGGAGCTTTTGCCTGCATTGTGTAACAATTTATGATCCAGTCAACTCCACCTGTAGGTTCAGATATGGTGGTGATCCTTCTGTGCATTCTTGTCCTACCTAGTCCCTTCTCCCCACCATCTCACCTTGAGACATTCTCATTGCCCGCAGTGATGCAGTGGAAGGGAAATAATTAAATAAGATTGTCAGAGCCCATGAGGTATGAGGGGAATTAAAACAAGGAAAGAGCAGCAGATCAGAAATAGTTCCTATTGCAACAAAGGAGGTTTCTTTCAGCCCTATTAAACATGCAAACCTGCAGTGCTCATTGCTTGACCGTGCTGGGCCATTATAATGAGGCATTCAATTCTACTGCTGGAGTTGCAGCTGGCAGAGAGGAAAGCAGTGCCCCATTATCTGCATCACTGAGATGCTTAACCATTTGAAGCAGGAGTTTAGAGCACCCTGCCCCATCCAGCCAAAACATGTGAGGCGTGTGCCATTGAGTTATCACACAACTCTGGGCATTCTTGCTTCTTCGAGTGCCCAGTAAATGGGTACTAATGAAAGAGTTTGAGAAAATAAACATCCCCCCCTTGCAATTGCCAGTCTTGGCATCACCGGGTCTAAATTATATGCTGCTTGTCTGTCTTTTCTTTTCCCTAGGAGTTAGAAGCTTTGCTGGCAGCTTTCACAGCAGTGGCTTTTTCTTTCTCCATTGAACTAACGTTGAAATGATGTTGTGAAAACCACCCACAATTTTGCATTCCAGCAGTTTCCCTTAGTTGACAGGCCTGTCCAATAACAACATTCAGCAGATAGTGCAATAAACAATAACATTCTAATAACTTTCCCGATGGTATCAAAGTGACTGCAAGGAGTTCATCAAGGAGTTAAGTTTAATAAAGTCTGGAAGTCGGAGGGAAGAGAATGGAGGGGGATAAGTAAAGAGTAACCCTGGGTGACTCACAAGAAGCCAAAGTCACACAGATAACGTCAATTTTGGAAACAGACGTGACTAATAGTTGCAATCCAGATTATGATGCGATGACTTTTCAACATGAGAATTGTTGATATGCGAGTGCACAAAGTGGCAGGGCACACAACACTCACAAGTAAGGAATTATCCCATCGATGTCATTTATAACTTTTGAAAAAAACAGCAGGGTTGAAATAATTTGCCAGTTCTGACGCAGTCACTGGGGTGCTAATGAGTTTGAAAGCAACCGTAATATCTTTCTGTGGTGTATAATGTCATTAGAATCCTTCACCCATGGTGTAACCTTGTCACACTGCCTCTCAGCTGTTCCATGTTACACTGTGTATAGGATTTCCAGACAAATCCTTTCCCAGTAAGCCCCCTGCCCAGAAGAATCTAACACTTTGCCATGTATACCGTCACACTTACAGTGAAATTCTGAAATATTTCCAGAAGCAGCAGAAACTCTTCAAAAGGGAAACGTTAGTTGTTGAATTTCAAACTCAGTTTCAAAGATAATTGGAAAAGTTGAGCTTCTCTAGACACTTTCTCATGTGTCCTGTACAAAAGTCAGTTCCTAATGATATAGATTAAGACTATGTGAACGTCTGGGAAGGGAGGGCATATTCTGTGTGAATGGCTGACTCCATTGCATATAATTACTTCCATGTCATTCCACATTTCTTCAGAAGTTGATTAACATTAGTCTCTAACTCTTCAGCAGACTAAACTATCATGCACAGCTTCTTCCTGTCTATTCTATGCAAGCTGCCCATAATTTTGAAAAACATGTTCAGTTCTCTTCTTGGTCTCCTTCTCTCTAACTTCAATCTATCCTCATAGCTGAAGTTTCCCCATTCCTGAAATTACTCACAGAATCCCTACAGAGTGGAAACAGGCCCTTCGGGCCAACAAATCCACACTGACCCTCTGAAGAGTAACCCAACTAGACCCATTCCCCTACTCTATTACTCCTCATTTACCCCTGACTAATGTGCCTCACCTACACGTCCCTGAACACTATGGGCAATTTATCATGGTCAGTTCACGTGACCTGCACATCTTTGGATTGTGGGAGAAAACTGGGAGTACCCGAAGGAAACCCACACAGACACAGAGAGAATGCGCAGACTCCACACAGACAGTCACCTGAGGCGGGAATTGAACTCAGGTCCCTGGTGCTTTGAGGCAGCAGTGCTAACCACTGAGCCACTGTGCCACCCCACAATTCTTGTAAATTGCTTCTGCACTCTCACCAATGCATCTTTCCTATAACGGAGTTTCCTGAACCATATGCAATGCTCCAGCCAAGGTCTAATAAGTATCTTATACATATTTGACATCAGCTCCTTGTTCTTGTACTCTATGCTCCAGTTATTAAAGCCAAGCAGACTTGTACATCCTGCCACCTTTGATGATCTGTGAATATATACCTCTTGGTCCCTCTGCTCCTGTTCCCCCAAACTATTGTACATTTATTTTATATTGTCTTTCACTGTTCTTCCTACCAAAT
The DNA here is from genome assembly GCF_037043375.1 of Chiloscyllium plagiosum. NCBI lineage: Eukaryota > Metazoa > Chordata > Chondrichthyes > Orectolobiformes > Hemiscylliidae > Chiloscyllium > Chiloscyllium plagiosum. Next base: position 15,788,871 of record NW_028270170.1, on the reverse strand, counting down.
TATATCACCTCATGTTTCTTTGCATTGAACCTGACCTACCACATATCCACATAACTCCATAACCTGTGGAGAAGCATTTTATGCACTATAATGTTTAATATTTATTTCTTTTGTGGAGCAAGGGAGAATGGGTGAACCCATCTGCCAATAGCTGCCATCAATACCATGACAAATGAAAACAAAAGCACCATTTTGATGATCTTTTGGATTTTTACCTGAGTCTGCAAATCCACTGCAATTCTACAGAAACCAAATGTAAAAGATCGAACATTGGGAACCCGCTCTGATTTAACAGCCAACCACGATAAAAAGTTCTTAAATAATAAATAGCAAAATGAAAGCTCTGTTAACTGTTTGGGAATGGAGACGGAATTTGACATAGCTAAATGTTTCGGTCCCTAAAGCATCATCTTAGATTTCCTCTTTGACTTGTCAAAAGCTGGCATAACCCAGAGCCAGTACTCTGTGCCCATGAGCACCACTATGTCTGACATCATTAATATTTTATAGATCTGGACGCATTGGTTTTTAAATGAGCCAACATCCTTTTAGGAAAGAGAAGACATCCACTAATTGACACAATACTGCAAGAATAGTCTTCAGAAGGGCACCAGATTCTCAACCTCCCTGGGATTCGGCGATATGCTGTTTAACAAAGGTCAGCAATCTGCAAACTTTACATTCATTTTATAGCATGGAACCTGAGTGCCAATCTTCCAAAGCTGTGTTTTAATGCAACCACAATCAGTCGATGGCCTAAAAGGTGTAATACCTGGCTGCATGTCGTCCACACATTTGACGAACCGAGGAAAAACTTCAGTGATACCCCAAGGCCTGACTGGTGAAGTGCGGCATTCCTACAAACACTTGGGAATCATTGGCCCAAGACCATCCAAAGTGGAGGAAGAGCATTCGGGAAGGCATTAAGCACCTTGCGACATGCTGCTGGGAATGAGCGGAAGCCAGTGGAAAACCGCATAAGGAGTGCGCTGCCACACCAATGGCCAACCTACCCCCTTCCCCCAACCACCTTCTGCCCCAAGTGTAACAGAGCCTGCAGAAGCTGCTTTGGTCTGTACAGTCACCTAGACACTCAACCCAAGGTTGGGAGAGAGTCATGTTTGTCTGGCAGGGACTGCCAATGATTGAATAAATGAATCAAAACATCACACATTACTTTAACTCCATATTATTGATGTTATGAGTATGGGTGGGGGAGGGGTGGTAGTCTTACACTGATTCAAGTGGAAGTGAAGAAATATTTATAATTTCTTTTCTAATAAAAGTGGCTAGCACTGTGAATTATTAACCATGCATTGAGAAGAGACCTTGTAAATGATGATCAATGCTTCCACCTAGTCTGTGTAGTAAAACTGGACACCCTATATATCCAGCTTGAGGAATTATGAAGTAATGTACTGGTGATTTGCCTGAACATGTGAGCTGTCATCATGTTCCACCAATAACTTCAACAAAGAGGCCTCGCACTGAACCTGGGAGTTCATGTTATTCTGAGAAACTATCATCATAAATCTTAGAGCTCAAACATTTCTGTCAGAGGATCTTTACATGCGATTCATTTTTTTAATCCTGGGTCATCTGTTTAAATGTGCTGGTACTTCAAGATCAGGGCAGCAAGTTTCAAGATAAATCAATATTTTTTCAAATTTTCTCCGTCTCTATTCTGTTAGGCATTTTCTCTCTCTTTTATAGATAAATGTAATATATATGTGTAGTATATAAAAGGGGCTTGCATTCAGTTAGCACCTTTCGTGATCACAGGACACCCCCAAAGTGCTTTAAAATGACTACTTAAGTTTTGTAGTGGAGTAACTGTTACATCTGTAATTTGGGGAAAGTGGCCAATTTGCACAGTAGGCTCTCACAAATAACAATGTATTATAGGCCAGCTTCACTATTTATAGTGATGTTATTGAGGAATAGATATTGGCTTGGACAAAGGGGAAGATAATTTTCTCTCTCCAGGATAATGCCATGGGATTTTTATGTCCATCTGATGTTTCATTTTCTAGAGGTGGGGTCTGATTGTGTTTCAGATGAGTCTTCTGCTGTTACTATTCATTTCAACAAGGACTTTGTAGTGATGTATTTTCTATTGAGACAGGTAGAATACCAGAGGTGTTTAGATACACCCTCTGATAGATTGTTCACCTGTCATATGACTATCATCAATATATGACAATTTCTTAGACTCATGCTGTTAAGCCATTAATTTAGAATGTCTCTGAGGCCCAAAATCTCTCACAATATTAAAACCTGATTGCTCTATGATCATGGAAAAGCGCAGCAGGTCAGGCAGCATCCCGGGAACAGGAGAATCGACGTTTCGGGCATAAGCCCTTCTTCAGGGCTTATGCCCGAAACGTCGATTCTCCTGTTCCCGGGATGCTGCCTGACCTGCTGCGCTTTTCCAGCAACACATTTTCAGCTCTGATCTCCAGCATCTGCAGACCTCACTTTCTCCTGCTCTATGATCATGTGGAATCTGAGAAGTCTCATTTGCCAGCATTTGGCTCATTTCCCTCTTAAACCCTTTCAATTCATTATTGAGTCAAGAACCTATCTAACTCTGCCTTCAAAATACTCAATGACACCATGAGCATTGCTCTCTGGATGAGAATGCCAAATGGTACTATATTAATTTAGGATATCTGGTTGACATGGATGAGTTGGACCCAAGAGTCTGTACATCCCTCTGACTCTGTGACTAATATTGTTCCCTTCCCTTCTCCTCGGGTTTCATTTACAATTATTGTATCACGCTACTGCCAAATTAAACTATGCAACAAAACCGATAAACATCATAAACAAAAGATACAATATCCCTGTTATTCTTCTATATAAAATGCTGGTGCGGCCACACTTGGAATATCATGTACAGTTCTGGTCGCCCCATTACAGGAAGGATGTGGAAGCATTGGAAAAGGTGCAGAGGAGATTTACCAGGATGTTGCCTGGTCTGGAGGGAAGGTCTTATGAGGAAAGGCTGAGAGACTTGCGTCTGTTCTCATTGGAAAGAAGAAGGCTAAGAGACGATTTGATAGAAATACACAAGATGGTCAGAGGATTAGATAGGGTAGACAGTGAAATACTTTTTCCTAGGATGATGACATCAGCGTGTAGGAGAGGGCATAAATACAAATTGAGGGGTGTTGTAAGACAGATGTCAGAGGAAAGTTCTTTACGCAGAGAGTGGTAAGGGTGTGGAATGCCCTATCTGCTAATGTAGTCAACTCAGCCACATTAGGGAGATTTAAACAACCCTTAGATAAGTACATGGATGATGATGGGATAGTGTCGGGGGACGAGCTGAGAGTAGTTCACAGGTCGGCGCAACATCGAGGGCCGAAGGGCCTGTTCTGCGCTGTATTGTTCTATGTTCTATGTTCTTGGGGTGTATAGAGTGGCACTATACATCCAGATCTGCCCTCCAGCCAAGGTTGACAATGTATTGCTAGGTTAGAGTTACAAACTACCCTGTTGAGATTGGAAGCAGCAACAAAGGCTGTAATACTGTTATATCTTCAATTATGTTATTATAAGCTTCAACTGGTGGCACAATCAAGCATTTTGCCCATTATTTATGTCTTTTTTTTTCTTGCTGGCCTAAAATTGTAGGTTTTATAATGGAATATTTAAGTGACTAGAACTCGGGGCCACATTTAAAAATAAGAGATTTTCCATTCAAGTTGGAGAGATGAAGCGAATTTGTTTTCCTCTGAGGGTCATGAGTCTGTGTAATTCTCAGCCCAGAGAGCAGTATTCATGGTGTCAGTGAGTAATTTGAAGGCGTTGTTAGATATGTACTTGACTAACAAATAAAGTCAAAGAGGTATAGAGTCTTAACAGGAAAGTTAGGTTGAAGCCACAATCCAATCCAATCTTCCCGAACAGTAGAACATGCTCATGGTGTTGGATGGCCTTATCCTGCTCCAGATACGTATGTCCACATGAAGCCATTCAACTCATCATGTCAGTGCCAGCCTTATACTGGAGGACTTTCAGAACTGATCCTATTACCTTTCCCTCTAGCTCATTTTATTATTCATTTGTGAAATTTTTATCCCTACCTAATTGCTAGTTAAAAGTCACCCACATTGCTGGAGTCCAATGTAGACCAGGCAGCATCAAAGGAACAGGAGAATCGACGTTTCGGGCATAAGCCCTTCTTCAGGAATCAAATGCCCGAAACGTCGATTCTCCTGTTCCTTTGATGCTGCCTGAACCTGCTGCACTTTTCCAGCAACACATTTTTAAGCTCTGATCTTCAGCATCTGCAGTCGTCACTTTCTCCGATGTAGACCAGACCAGACCAGATCAGAATGATGGATTTCCTTCCCTGAAGGGCATTTTGAGCCAGCTGAGCTTTTACAGCAACCAGAAGCATGGTCACCCTTACACTAGCTTTTAATTCCAGATTTTAAAAAAAATTCAAATATCACCATCTGCCAAGGTATTATTCGGATCCATGTCCCCAGGACATTGGCTGGAGTTCTGGATTACTAGTCAAGTGACATTACCACTATGCCATCACCTCCCTTTCATATATATATATATTTCAAATGTTTATCCGACTGTTATTCACATTCAACGTACAATGTTAAACTTCTGAGAAATTCCTCATTGTAGAAGTTGGAATGTTCTGGTGATAAAATGCATCTGAAAACAAAGAATATTGACAGGTTACCACAACAAGGCAGGTTTGCTGTTAAGCTGTGCTCTAATAACATAACATGAATAGGATCATTGGGATTATGTAAGTAAGCTGCTCATGTTAGTTGACAGAACCTTTGTGTATTTATAAAACTCAGTTCACGTACAATTCATCATCATTGAATCGCGCATTTTACCTTTTAATAAACTACCCTCTCTTTCATTCTCATTATAGAAAAGATAAAAAGTTGCATGAGGGGAAAGGGGAAAGACAGCAAAATAATATCAGACAATAATGTAATGTGAAGCATAATCTTTCAAACCTGTCATTTGACTAAATTGCAATAACATTCTCCTTTCTCCTTTTCTCTGAACAAGAAAGAAGGACAGATTGGTCAATTTTCGGTGCTTTATTGGTTTTAGGTAAAATGTTCTTTAATAACTGGCAGTATTTATGTGAATGCTATCCTCAAAATAGCATCCTAATCATAAAGGCTCCTTGTGTTTGCCTTGAGTACATTATGCTGTTTCTGTATTCTTTTGTGCCTTCAAGATAAGAGAGATCATTGCAAACAGCTGGTCTATAATATACTGCAATAAATGTACGATAAAATATTATCCATCACTTCAGCTTACCACTGAGCTTCCCCCAGTGCAGCCTGATGGAGTTTAAGAAAAGCACAGGGGCAGGATTTAGGGCAAATTGACCCTCCTGTAATGCAAAGTTGAAGAAAAATTGCCTGAAATATTTTCAATAATCCTGCTTTTCAGATGATGGCTTGGCTCGTGTGAAAGGTTTGTAATTATGATTTTGCACAGCCGAGTGAGCAGAGACCTCCTTGTGAGAGATGGAATGAGGTGATAAATATTCTATGTTATGACGTATGAAAATGCAGAAGTCAATTGTACTTGGAGGGGGCAATTGTTGTTTTTATGAGTTTAGTAACACACTATGGGGAAAGAACACAGATACAGTAACAGGCATATCCTTATTATGCATCGTTCTAAGGCAGTAAAATGAAATGGATTGACAACAAAGAGCATTGCAATTTAATTATCAGTATAAGTTGCTCTGCTGAGGTTTGCAGGCTGTTTGTTCTCAGTAACATTTTCTTCCTTTGAGATATTCCTTGATTTTGTTCAAAGATTATGGAATGCCGACTGCACAGAAGCAGACCATTCAGGCTGCCATGTTTCAGCTATCTTTCTGCAAGAGACGCTGACCCCATTTCCCCTCCTATATCTTTTCCTAATAGCCCTGCAGTTTGTAATTTTCTTCAGATAATTCTCCAATTCTCTGTTAAAGGTCTGGATTGAATTGACCTCCACCATACTCACAGGCAGTGCATTCCAAACCCTGACCACTTATTGTGAAAAGTGGAGTGCCACAAGGATCGGTGCTGGGTCCTCTACTTTTTGTCATTTACATAAATGATTTGGATGCGAGCATAAGAGGTATAGTGAGTAAGTTTGCAGATGACACCAAAATTGGAGGTGTAGTGGACAGCGAAGAGGGTTACCTCAGATTACAACAGGATCTGGACCAGATGGGCCAATGGGTTGAGAAGTGGCAGATGGAGTTTAATTCAGATAAATGCGAGGTGCTGCATTTGGGAAAGCAAATCTTAGCAGGACTTATACACTTAATGGTAAAATCCTAGGGAGTGTTGCTGAACAAAGAAACTTTGGAGTGCAGGTTCATAGCTCCTTGAAAGTGGAGTCGCAGGTAGTTAGGATAGTGAAGAAGGCGTTTGGTATGCTTTCCTTTATTGGTCAGAGTATTGAATACAGGAGTTGGGAGGTCATGTTGTGGCTGTACAGGACATTGGTTAGGTCACTGTTGGAATATTGCATGCAATTCTGGTCTCCTTCCTATCGGAAAGATGTTGTGAAACTTGAAAGGATTCAGAAAAGATTTACAAGGATGTTGCCAGGGTTGGAGGATCTGAGCTACAGGGAGCGGCTGAACAGGCTGGGGCTGTTTTCCCAGGAGCGTCGGAGGCTGAGGGGTGACCATATAGTGGTTTACAAAATTCTGAGGGGCATAGATAGGATAAATAGGCAAAGTCTTTTCCCTGGTTTCGGAGAGTCCAGAACTAGAGGGCATAGGTTTAGGGTGAGAGGGAGAAGATATAAAAGAGACCTAAGGGGCAACTTTTCCACGCAGAGGGTGGTATGGGTATGGAATGAGCTGCCAGAGGACGTGGTGGAGGCTGGTACAATTGCAACATTTAAGAGGCATTTGGATGGGTATATGAATAGGAAGGGTTTGGAGGGATATGGGCCAGGTGCTGGCAGGTGGGACTAGATTGGGTTGGGATATCTGGTCGGCATGGATGCGTTGGACCGAAGGGTCTGTTTCCATGCTGTACATCTCTGTGACTCTAAGACTCTATGTCACCGACACTTTTTTTACTTAAATATGTGTCTCATATTCCCCATCCATCCACTAATGGCAATATCTTTCCCTCTCAACTCTGCCTAGATCCCTCAAGAATTTGAACCACTCGAATAAACCTTCACTTAATCTTCTCTTCTTCATCTTCTCCAATATATCCTCATACCTGGAGTCATTCTTGCAATAAGTATAGAGTCCAGAACTGGACATAATACTCTACTTGAGGCTGAACCAATGGTTTATTCAGGTTTTCTACAATCTTATCACCCAGAGGGTTGTGAATCTGTGGAATTCCATGCCCAGCGGTGTAGTTGAGATTTCTCCATTGATTGTTTTTAAAGCTAAGATGGATATTCTTTTGAACAATGAAGGAGTTAAGGTTTATGGTGAGACAGTGGGTCAGTGGAGCTGAGGCCACAAAAAGATCAGCCATGACTTTATTGAAAGGTGGAGCAGGCTCAAAGGGCCAGATGGCCTACTCCTGATCCTAGTTCTTGTGTTCTTATCTTCTCTTCGCTCTATACTCTATGCCCTTATTTACACACCCTGTGTGTTTTATTAGCTGGTTTCTCAGCCTGCTCCATTACTTTTAATGATTTGGTGCAACACCTCGTGGTCCAACTGTTCTGCACCTTCTTTATGTCCCTGTCCCCTTTATGTTCCCCTCCTCATTATTCCAACTGTAATAAACCACTAGTTCTCCAACTTAAATTTGCCCGGGCTGACCGCATAATTTTCCTCCAGCACTCTGTTTCCTGACAGGATAATTCCACTGGCGACTGCAGCTCTGCAGTGCCTTAGGCATGTGGGTGTTGTTCATAGTAGAGCCAAGACAATGAGTGATGGTGACTTGTTCCACGATAAAAAGTCCTGTGTTTCAATCCTACCAGATGTCCAATCCGCATGCTTCAACAGCAGTCTGAGTATACAGCGAACTGTAGTCCGTCCACAGAAATGGATTATTTGGCTCATTTTCAGTTATTGAGACTATAATCCACAAAAGGCACCGGGATGTCTATATATTTATTGCTTGTGCAGTTTGCCATTGTGATGATTTCAGTCATATTCCTGCAATCCTACCGTAGCCCAAGGGAGAGCGTTGGCTTCAAATCCCCACAGAGCTGTAACATATATTTTTACTCCATCTGCCAAATGATAACTTGACATTAAGGACCTGTAATGGCCCTAAGATTGAGCATTCACTTAAAAAAAATTGCTTCGCGATCCATGTTAAATTTTTAAAAAGTTCCTTGTAGATCAATCTATTGCAATGCCTTAGATGAAGGGACTGAGTGTAATTTAGTTTGCTAAAGATACAAAGCTAGGTGGGAATTTTAGCTGAGTGGATGACAGATTCAGCAACAGGATATAGTCAGTAAATGGGTTGAGTAGGTGAAAGGGGAAATGTGAGGCTATTTACTTTGGTATGAAGAATGGAAAAGCAAGATATTTATTGGATTAGATTCCCTACAGTGTGGAAACAGGCCTTTGGGCCCCACAAGCCCATGCCCAACCCTTCAAAGAGTAACCCACCCAGACTCATATTAAACGGTGACAAACTATTAAATGTTAATCTTCAGCATTTCAGATGTTCTTATACATACATGATGGATAGGAAGTCATTAGAGAGGGAACGTCAGCATATTTCAGAGCTAAACATTGAAGGGAAGCAAACTGCTCTGTAAGGTGGAAAAGAAACAAAAACAAGTGGGACTAAAGTGACAACACAACCTTACTGATGTGTTACAAACCCTATTGTTATGATATTAGTAAACATGGACTATTCATATTCAGCTTCCATCGTCTGATTTACCTATCTAAGACATACATGGATCAAATTAACTTTTGAAAAGGACAAATACTGACTTAAAATGGCTGCTGTGATCATCTGACGAGGTTGAACTAAGCTCATGAAACCATCCATAAGCAAAGATCAATCTGAGCAAAAACTGACATTATTTTCAGTTAAAAATCCACACAACTCCAGGTTATAGTCCAATAGGTTTATTTGGAAGCACTAGCTTTCGGAGCACTGCTCCTTCATCAGGTAGCTGTAGAGCAGGATCACAAGACATAGAATTTGTAGCAAAAGATTACAGTGTCACACAACTGAAATGATATATTGAACAAAACTGGATGTCTGTTAAGTCTTTCATCTTTTAGAGTGAGTTGCAGGTTTTGGTTCATTAATATGTAAATCCCAGAACTACTTTTAAACCACATTCTCAAGATAACTTAGGGTTTTATATAAAAAGGCGGTATCTCAGCTCAGACAATGTATTAAAGGTGTGAGGTTAGAGTCTGTCTGTATCTCAATCTTGAGTCAATCTGGTTCTATTTCCAAAGTGGTTAAAATGTTACATGGATTGACTGATACACAATCAGCAGGCAGGGTGAGGAGGGTGAAAAAAAGAACTATCCCTCCTCAACTGGTCATAATGCTATAATTGCCTGATGTTATAGCAAGAACTGGTTAGATAATACAATGGATCATTTTCAGGGAAGTAATTAAAACACTCGAAGAGCAAAAGGGCACATTAATGAAAAGTTAGTGGAAAGCCTAGGAAATAACTTTACAAGAAAAAGGTTACTTACCTCTCAGTTTTCTTTTAAAGAGGCTTTATAAGCAGGACATTAGCATGTCTTTTTCTCTTTGCAGGTACTGGAAGATTTGGTGTGCTTCCAACATTTAGCTCTATATTTGCAATTTTCTTTCACTTTACTAACCTTTCCACATTTTCTGGCTTTATTTATATTTGCTCAGGTTTAATGGATTAAAAGATCTATTTCTAATCCCTAGGCTTTGATGACAAGAGGCAGCAATCTCTAAGCATAATGTTTTGGGAGCTGTAAGCTGACCCATATTACGTTTCTTCATCTTTTATTCATAATGAAAGCACAAAGCTTTGTATATTTTCAGATGTTGCCATTATGATTTGGGAAATAACTTAACACTTAAGTGTTTATGTTTTTTTTTTCTTTCATGGAGGATGGACATCACCGGTTAGGCAGCTTTTGTTGCCCATTGCTAATTGCCCTTGAGAAGATGGTAGTGAGCTGCTTCCTTGAACCACGATAGTTCATGTGGTATTACGAATGGGATTCCACAATTTTTAGCTGTAAACAGAAAAGGAATGGTGATATTGTTTCAAGTCAGGATGATGTGTGACTTAGAGGAGCATTCACAGGTAATGGTGTTCCCATACCCCTTGGCCTTCTAGACGGCAAAGATCGCAGATATGGAAAGTGCTGTTAAAGGGGGCTTGACTATCTTCAAACATACATTCACCCATCTATTGCTCAACTAAGACTGAAAAGAGTTCCTGACAATTTTGATTTACAAAGTCTCAAAGCTCTGTCATAAAAAGCTATTATTCCACTTCAAGATGTGAGTTCAAGTCAGCTCAAAGATAGAAGATTGTCATGAGCTAGATTTCGAAAGCTATTAAGGATCAAAAGAAAATACCTCCCTAAGCACTTCAATCCAGTTACTAACATGTATTATTCCCCCAACATAAACTACTGTACATTTATCATCTGCCATGACAATCGCTATATTTAGAAGACCAAAGAGATAGCTTAGAAAAATTGAAATGTCAACCAATTGTGTACAGATCAAACTAAATCTTGACTATGACCATTAGTTTGTGGAAGTGGGATAGAAAGTGGATCATACCATGAAGATATTGTCTAAACCAGACAGACTAAAATATCATCACTCACATCTCTTTACTACTTTCACATTCTTTACTGGACCTGCAGATGTAAGTGATCAAAAATTCCTCTTTGCAATGCCTATATGCCATTGGTGAGGCCTGTTCTGGACTACTATGTCCAGTTCAGGTCTCCCTGTTACAGGAAGAATGGAGAGAGTTCAGAAGAGATTTACCAGGATGTTGCTAGGACTGAAGAGATTGAGTTACAAGGTGAGGCTGGATAGGCTGGGACATTTTTCACTGGAATATAGGAGGTTGAGAGATGACCTTATAGAGATTTATAAAATCATGAGGGATAAAAATAGGTGAATGACAGGTGTCTTTTCTGTAGACTTCAAGATGAGGGGGCATATTTTCAAGGTGAGAGGAGAAAGATTTAAAAATGACATGAGGGACTTTTTTTACACAGAGAGTGGTTCCTGTGTGGAATGAACTTCCAGAGGAGATAATAGATGCAGGTACAGTTACAGCATTTAAAAGACATTTCGATAAGTACTTAAATAAGAAATATTTGGAGAGATTTGGGCCAAGCGCAGACGGGACTAGTTTAGCTTGGGATAATGGGTCAGCATTATTTTTCCAATCTATCTGCTCCATCCCCCAACATATCACCTTCTCCCTCACCTTCATCTCCCTATCATTCCCCCCCAAACTCAACCCCTTCCCATTTATCTCTCAGCTCCCCCCACCCACAAGCCTCATTTCTGATGAAGGCCTTATGCCCGAAACGTCGATTCTCCTGCTCCTCGGATGTTGCCTGACCGGCTGTGCTTTCCCAGCAACACACTCTCAGCCCTGATCTCCAGCATCTGCAGTCCTCACTTTCTCTATACTCACTTATACTGCAACAAAAGACAGAAACACTATTTGCTAAACACTATATTTGTAGACAACCTATACTATAACCCAGAAAATTGAACATTCCCCATTTTCTTTTAGCATGCTGAAAACAAATCAGAAATATCCTTCATAGGTCCTTTACGTAAATGTTCAGTTCTTCAAGGTTACTCTTGATGATTTACTTGGTATAGAGATAGTGAATGGTTAGGAGTGAGTGAGGGAAAATATTGTAAGTAATTGTGACAGTGCTAGAACATGAGCTTTGGAAGGAGTTGTGTGCAGTAACAGAGATAGGGAGAGTGTGAGGTAGCAGAGAGATTTTTAGTACTTCTCCTATCAGAGGGTAGAAGCTTGTTGACATTCTTCCTGTATGGTTGTGCATTCCTACAGAAAGCTGAGACATCACTGACCTGTTTGCAGTATCAGACCAGGCTGGCGACAGCTGGTGCTATTACCTCCTCTGCCAGACCTGCGGAAAGAGAACATTCCTCCTCTGCATCCCTTCTCCAGGTCCCTGTCCGCAAAGTGGGGCACCAATATTCCCTTATCTGCCATGTCTGGGATAAATGTCCCAAACAGTGCAGGGCTGCTCCTGACTAGCTGTGCTCAACTGGGTGTGCAACAACCTATTAAAGTTTGGGATCCCACTATATTTGATTTAAGAGCGAGTACCTCCGAGGGTTCGATCTCAGTGCTACAGTGGGTGCATAGAGAGGGGAGCCGGAAGGTAAGCGGAGACCAGTTTAAATTAATGTTTTTCTTTTCGCAGTCTGTGTTTTTTTTTTCAACTAGGAGCGGGAACCCGGAAGTCGTCAACAGAGGCTTCTGGGAAGGTAAGAAGTTTGAGTGGAGAAGGAACCCGAGACACTACACGTGTAGTGTCTCCCACCCTCCCTCCTCCTCTAACCTCAAAAAAAAGGACTCAGTCAGCTGAACAGGTAAGCTACTTAGTGTTCTTGATTTGGAGACTAAGTGTAGAGTTATGGCAGCACAGGCAGTGGAATGTTCCTCCTGCAGGATGTTTGAGGTAGGGGTGACCACCGATGCTCCTGCCGACTTCACCTGCAGGAAGTGCAGCCAGATCCAGCTCCTCACAGACCGCGTTAGGGAACTGGAGTTGGAGTTGGATGAACTGAGGATTATTCGATAGTCTGAGAGGTGATAGATAGAAGCTACAGGGACATAGTTACGCCAGAGAACAGAGGTAGCTGGGTAACAGTTAGAGGTGGGAAGGGGAGGAAGCAGGCAGTGCAGGGATCCCCTGTGGTCGTTCCCCTCAACAATAAGTATACCGCTTTGGATACTGTTGGGGGGGACGGCCTAGCAGGGGTAAGCTGCAGTGACCGGGTCTCTGGCACGAGGTCTGACTCTGAGGCCCAGAAGGGAAAGGGGCAGAGGTGGAGAGCGCTAGTTATAAGAGACTCTATAGTTAGAGGGACAGACAGGCGGTTCTGTGGACATGGGCAAAACTCTTGGATGGTTTGTTGTCTCCCGGGTGCCAGGGTCCGAGACGTCTCGGATCGTGTCTTCAGAATACTTAAGAGGGAGGGTGTGCAGCGAGAAGTCATTGTGCACATTGGCACCAACAACATAGGTAGGAAGAGGGGTGGGGAGGTCATTCAGGAGCTCAGGGAGTTGGGCTGGAAGCTAAAAGCTAGGACGGACAGAGTTGTCATCTCTGGGTTGTTGCCGGTGCCACGTGACAGTGAGGCAAGGAATAGGGAGAGAGTGCAGTTGAACACGTGGCTGCAAGGATGGTGTAGGAGGGAGGGCTTCAGATGTTTGGACAATTGGACTGCATTCTGGGGAAGGTGGGACCTGTACAAGCAGGATGGGTTACACTTGAACCAGAAGGGCACCAATATCCTGGGAGGTAGGTTTGCTAGCACTCTTCGGGGGGGTTTAAACTAATTTGGCAGGGGGATGGGATCCAGACTTGTAGTCCAACAAGTAGGTTAGCTGTTTTTCAGGATGTCCAAGAATGTAGGGAGGCTGTGGAGAACGTAGCACTGACAGGGAATACTTGCGGACACAGAGATGGGCTCAAGTGTGTATACTTCAACGCAAGGAGTATCAGAAATAAGGTGGGTGAACTTAAGGCGTGGATCGGTACTTGGGACTACGATGTTGTGGTCATCACGGAAACGTGGATAGAAGAGGGACGGGAATGGTTGTTGGATGTGCCTAATTACAGATGTTTCAGTAAGATTAAGGGGGGGGGTAAAAAAGGAGGGGGGTGGCGTTGCTAATTAGAAATGGTATAATGGCTGCAGAAAGGCAGTTCTGGAGGGATCTGCCTTTGGAGGTAGTATGGGCTGAAGTCAGAAATAGGAAAGGAGCAGTCACCTTGTTAGGTGTTTACTATAGGCCCCCCAATAGCAGCAGAGATGTGGAGAAACAGATTGGGAAACAGATTTTGGAAAGGTGCAGAAGCCACAGGGTAGTAGTCATGGGCAATTTCAACTTCCCAAATATTGATTGGAAACTTTTTAGATCAAGTAGATTAGACGGGGCGGTGTTTGTGCAGTGTGTCCAGGAAGCTTTTCTAACTCAGTATGTAGATTGTCCGACCAGAGGGGAGGCCATATTGGATTGGGTACTTGGTAACGAAACGGGACAAGTGATGGGCTTGTTAGTGGGTGAGCATTTTGGTGATGGTGACCACAATTCTGTGACTTTCATCTTGGTTATGGAGAGAGATAGGTGCGTGCAACAGGGCAGGTTTTACAATTGGGGGAAGGGTAAATATATGCTGCAAGACAGGATCTGAGGAGCATAAATTGGGAGCACAGGCTGTCAGGGAAGGATGTCGTTGAAATGTGGCACTTTTTCAAGGAACAGATACGACGTGTCCTTGACATGTATGTACCTGTCAGACAGGAAAGACATGGTCGTGTGAGGGAACCTTGGTTGACGAGGGAGGTTGAATGTCTTGTAAAGAGGAAGAAGGAGGCTTACATAAGGTTGAGGAAACAAGGTTCAGACAGAGCGTTGTAGGGATACAGGATAGCCAGGAGGGAGCTGAAGAAAGGGATTAGGAGAGCTACAAGAGGGCATTAAAAATCTTTGGCGGGTAGGATCAAGGATAACTCCAAGGCCTTTTATGCGTATGTGAGAAACATGAGAATGACGAGAACGAGGGTAGGTCCGATCAAGGACAATAGTGGGAGACTGTGTATTGAGTCGGAAGAGATAGGAGAGGTCTTGAATGAGTACTTTTCTTCAGTATTTACAAACGAGAGGGACCATATTGTTGAAGAGGAGAGTGTGAAATAGACTGGTAAGCTAGAAGAGATACTTGTTAGGAAGCCTGTCATTTAGGCTATAGACAGAAATACTACAATCCTTCCAACAAAAATAGATAAAACATTACTTTTCAATTAGATTTTTTTGAATAAATTTATATTTTTTGAGTGAAGGTAGGAATGCATCCTTATTATATCTAGTTTTATTTAAGCTAAAAGTTTTCAAAGTACTTGTTAGGAAGGAAGATGTGTTGGGCATTTTGAAAAACTTGAGGATAGACAAGTCCACCAGGCCTGACGGGATATATTCTAGGATTATATGGGAAGCAAGAGAGGAAATTGCAGAACCGTTGGCAATGATCTTTTCGTCTTCACTGTAAATGGGGGTGGTGCTAGGGGACTGGATAGTGGTGAATGTTGTGTACCTGTTCAAAAAAGGGAATAGGGATAACCCCGGGAATTACAGGCCAGTTAGTCTTACTTTGGTGGTAGGCAAAGTAATGGAAAGGGTACTGAGAGATAGGATTTATGAGTATCTGGAAAGACACTGCTTGATTAGGGACAGCCAGCACGGATTTGTGAGGGGTAGGTCTTGCCTTACAAGTCTTATTGAATTCTTTGAGGAGGTGACCAAGCATGTGGATGAGGGTAGAGCAGTGGATGTAGTGTACATGGATTTTAGTAAAGCATTTGATAAGGTTCCCCATGGTAGGCTTAAGCGGAAAGTCAGGAGGCATGGGATAATGGGAAGTTTGGCCAGTTGGATAGAGAACTGGCTAACCGGTCAAAGTCAGAGAGTGGTGGTAGATGGTAAATATTCAGCCTGGAGCCCAGTTACAAGTGGAGTTCCGCAGGGATCAGTTCTGGGTCCTCTGCTGTTTGTAATTTTTATTAATGACTTGGAAGAGGGAGTCGAAGAGTGGGTCAGTAAATTTGCAGCTTGTAAGAAGGCCTATGGTGTATTAGCGTTCATTAGCAAAGGGATTGAATTCAAGAGTCGTGGGAGGTGATGTTGCAGCTGTATAGGACCTTGGTAAGGCCACATTTGGAGTACTGTGTGCAGTTCTGGTCGCCTCATTTTAGGAAAGATGTGGAAGCTTTGGGGAGGGTGCAGAGGAGATTTACCAGGATGTTGCCTGGAATGGAGGACAGGTCGTACGAGGATAGGTTGAGAGTGCTAGGCCTTTTCTCATTGGAACGGCGAAGGATGAGGGGTGACTTGATAGAGGTTTATAAGATGATCAGGGGAATACATAGAGTAGGCAGTCAGAGACTTTTTCCCCGGGTACAACAGAGTGTTACAAGGGGACATAAATTTAAGGTGAAGGGTGGAAGGTATAGGCGGATGTCAGGGGTAGGTTCTTTACCCAGAGAGTGGTGGGGGCATGGAATGCACTGCATGTGGGAGTGGCAGAGTCAGAATCATTGGTGACCTTTAAGCGGCAATTGGATAGGTACATGGATAGGTGCTTAAGCTAGGACAAATGTTCGGCACAACATTGTGGGCCAAAGGGCCTGTTCTGTGCTGTATTGTTCTATGTTCTACGTTCTATGTTCTATATCTGGATGTAATGAGTGGGGGAATTGGCTAAATGAATATGAGGAATGCTGTAGAGGTGGGTTGATAGTTACTGAAGTGAGTTTGAGATGATGGTGTGAGAAAACCCATTAGATGTTGCAGACAGAAACTCTCCATGAATTTTGATAGAAATGACTCAGCCAAAATGTGATCAGATTCAGCTCAATGTGTTCTCCTCCAGCCTTTGGAGGGAGCAGATGTTTCTGTGGAAACTCCCCAAGGTCCCAGTAATTATGGTTCACCACATGTAATTGCACTTTTTGCTATCATGCAATAAGCCTTCTTGTTACCTGAGAAAACTCACTCATCGGCACATACTGTACTGTTGTGGATACATAACAATAATCAATTGACAGGCACTTGCAACAGCGAAGAAAGATTAATGACAGTGAACTATCTCAAACAACCCTTAGCCTGAACCATCTAATGGTAGAAATGGTCCCATAATTTGCAGCAGTGGTCATTTAGAAAAATGCCACAAACTAAGTTTTACTCAGAATGTTTATGGGCCTCTCTATCAGAGGTAAATGACATTTAGCTTATATTCTCTTTACCATCTAACCTGTAGAAATTTTGACTCTGATAAACACCCACTGAAACCCTTGAGTAATTTTTAAAATTCATAATGAATCATACCTTCCAGCTTTAAAATGAAAAGGTAAACATTATTTTAACACTGCAGTTATGCAGCAATTGTCATTCATGCATACAATTTGTGTGGATTCACAGGTATTTTGGTGGGAAGCTAGAGTAGGTGGTGGCTCACTGGTAATGTCATTGAGCTAGTAATCCAAGACTCCAGGTTAATGTTGTGAGAATGTGGGTTCAAATCCCAGTACGGTAGACAGTGAAGAAGGTTTTCTAAGATTACACATGTTCTTGATCAAGTAGGTCAATGGGCTGAGAAATGGCAGAAGGGGTACAATTTGGGTAGATGTGAGGTATTGTATTTTAGTACAACTAACAGGAGCAGGACTTATTAATTCTTTGAAGTTTGCATCACATATAGACAGGCATTTAGCGAGTTTGTCTTCATCGCTTATTCCTTTGAGTATAGGAGTTGGGAAGTCATGTTGAGGTTGTACAGGACATTGGTGAGGCCTCTTCTGGAATAGTGTGTCCTGTTTTGGTTGCCCTGTTAAAAGAAGAACATAATTAAGCTAGAGAGGTTTCGGAAGAGATTTTTGAGGAGAAAGTGAGGTCTGCAGATGCTGGAGATCAGAGATGGAAATGTGTTGCTGGAAAAGCGCAGCAGGTCAGGCAGCATCTAGGGAACAGGAGAATCGACGTTTCGGGCATTAGCCCTTCTTCAGGAATGAGGAAAGTTGGTCCAGCAGGCTAAGATAAAAGATAGGGAGGAGGGACTTGGGGGAGGGGCGTCGGAAATGTGATACGTGGAAAGAGGTCAAGGTGAGGGTGATAGGTCAGACTGGGGTGGGGGCGGAGAGGTCGGGAAGAAGATTGCAGGTTAGGAAGGCAGTGCTGAATTTGATGGATTTGACTGAGACAGGCTGGGGGGAGGGGAAATGAGGAAACTGGTGAAATCCGAGTTCATCCCTTGTGGTTGGAGGGTTCCTAGCCGGAAGATGAGGCGTTCTTCCTCCAACCGTCGTTTCGCTGTGGTCTGACGATGGAGGAGTCCAAAGACCTGCATATCCTTGATGGAGTGGGAGGGGGAATTGAAACGCCACAGATTCACCTGTACCTCCACACATATCATCTATTGCATCCTTTGCACCCGATGTGGCCTCCTCTATATTGGGGAGACGGGCCGCCTACTTGCGGAGCGTTTCAGGGAACACCTCTGGGACACCCGGACCAACCAACCCAACCACCCTGTAGCTCAACATTTCAATTCCCCCTCCCATTCCTGTGCCAGGAGCAGTTTAGTTTGGGATTATGTTCGGAATGGACTGGTTGGACTGAAAGATCTGTTTCCATGCTGTATGACTCTGTGACACTATGACAGCTGATGGAGTTTGAATTCAAAGCATCTGATATCGAGAGCTAACCTAATAGTAATTACCCTTGATTGCAATTAAACACCCATCTGGTTTATTAGTGTCCTTTAGGAAAGGGAATCTGTTATTCAGTCCTGGTCTGGCCTACGTTTGCCTCCAGACCCACAGCAATATAGTTGACTCTCAACAACTGGGTAAGTAAGGATGGACAATAAATGCTGTCCAACTTTAAGTCTTTGACTCTGGTACTGTCCCGGTGTTAATAAACCTTGAGTTTTAATTCACATTTGTTGGAGTTAGAGGGTTTGCACTACAAATTGTAGAAAGACTCCCAGATATAACTGTAGCAAGTTCAACTAGTACCTCAAAAAAAGCTTTGACTTGTTTTAATTCCTTAAAAAATATTAAAAATGTTCATGTCATTTAGGCTATAGACAGAAATACTACAACCCTTCCAACAAAAATAGATAAAACATTACTTTTCAATTAGATTTTTTTGAATAAATTTATATTTTTTGAGTGAAGGCAGGAATGCATCCTTATTATATCTAGTTTTATTTAAGCTAAAAGTTTTCAAAGTACTTTTCCCCGCAGAGCTCAGCAGATCTTTGCGGAGGTGGGTACTGGTGTGCTGAATCCAATATATTCCATGGAAGTTGGATTCCACCCAACTACTGGGATGTCTTGAAGCAGTACTTTCTAGGGTATACTCTCGCATGTGTTTATGTCATTGTGCATGCAGTTCAAAGGCCTAGACTAATAATCTACAAAACCAAGTTTAAATCCCATTCTGACGGTTAGAAATTTAATTTCAGGTTACAAGGTGTCCTCACTTAAAATTCCTGAAAATCATAACTTTAAATGAAATGACTTTAAGTGAAGCATTGATTATCATAGGAGTCAATGTTAAAACTAGAGTTAGGTTCTGTGCAGCTTTCCTTAGGCAGACAGAAGAGGTTAAAAGATTATATCTGTACAATGCTGAAATACGATACCACCTGTACTTTAACGTTGCTGAATCCTTACATTGGTAAATGAGGTAACAGTTGAAATTAAATAAGGTTTAAAAAAACATTAAAGACAATAGGGATAAAAAGCTATCAGTGCATCTTGTAAAAATAAAGATCATTTTCTAATATTCTGTCAGCGAAAACTTGCGTGATTGGACTACTAATTGACTTTAAACACAAAGTAATGTTTTGTCAATTCTTAAACACCCTCTAAACTGGTCTGGTAGCCATTCAGTTTTTACCATCAATTGCAAAGGACAATTAGCAATGGAGAGTAAATATTAATCTAGTCAACCTCCTGAGAATGAACAAATAAACTAAATGCCCTGTGTGCAGAGACAGCCCTAGCTATTGCATGAACTAAATGCAATACAAAACACTTTAGCCCGTTATCGGGCCTGAACACATTGGTAACAGCACAATGGTAAATCACCAGGCAGCTTAGCTAGCCACTGTCTTAAGGACATCTTTAGGGATTACAGTGAGTGATATTGAATTGCTTTTACAAAAGAAGCATGAAAATCATAGTCTTGCATTGCACGTAATTTGATTTTTTTTAAATAATGTTTTGATGTAATGAGAAATGTAAACTACAGTTATTGAGTACAAAGAGAAAAGTTCCAAGAAGCCTAGAAATAAGCTGCTGTACATTATTGTTTGGGGTGATAATATACAGATCGTACTTTCATTATCATGCAGATTTCTGTCTATCGTGTTGTTGAGTCCATTTTCTGCCTTCTATCTTACGGGATGATGATTTGTTCAGTGGTCGTCGGCTCCATTAAATTTCGCATTGTGTGATTCAGGAATCCCACTCTATCATGGCAGTATCTGCTGCATTCTCTGTAGAAGGGACAGTGGGCTGAGAGAGTGCACAACATCATTTGGTGACCTACAGTTTCTCTTCACAGATAGCTGAACTGTTTGTTCCTGTTCCAATGCTCTTCTGAATAGTCAACCTCCAGATGGTAGTCAGTGACTGTCTCTCAGTTGTCAGCCTCAATGCCCATCATTTTCACATCTTGCTTGTAGGTACCTGTACAGGAGAGACATAGACACCCAGGAGCTTGTGATCCAATGGCGAATTCACTGAAAGTAAGGTCTTTGGATTCATTCAT